>NW_026042529.1:0-197360 GCF_023856365.1 Brienomyrus brachyistius | reverse complement strand
GGTGTGGCCATCCCACACAGTGACAAGCCCATTCATTCACCTCATCTAGGCCTTTTTTTTCCAACAATATCTTTATTAAAATTTTAAAAAATACAGAAATTACAGAAGTTTGAGTGCTTCCACATCGAAAGGAGCATCCAAGGCAACTAAATTATTGTATAACAATCAATCAACCTTCCTTGCAAATCAGACATTTAAAAGATGATAGAAAAATATTTAGGTGGAAGTACAAAATATGACCTGTAAATAATAACTTAATCAAATAAAAGAAAAACACAAAGACCAAAAAAAACCCCAAAAAACATAAAAAATAAATAAATAAATAAATAAATAAATAAATAAAAAACCCCAACAACAAATAAGTTTCTCTATTTTCCAAGGGTTGCTCAACTCCACCTCAATTGTACTGTTCTGTATTGTTCAAAATTACAAACTCAAATTTATTTAGTTTAGGAAGCTGCAGAGGGCCGACATCAATTACATCTCATCTGCCTCATTCACAATACTACTAAGATCCACATTTTCCATATATTGCATAAAGGGACCCCAAATGTTTTGAAAAAGTGACAGTTTTCCCTTGACAATGTAAGTAATTTTCTCCATAGGTAAAGTTGTGGACAGTTCCTTTATCCAGTTAATGAGTTTTGGTTTACTGGTCTTCCTCCATGAGAGTGCTATGACTCTTTTTGCTAACAGTAGACATAAGTCCATGGCGGTAATTATCTTTCTAGACATAAGATGTCCATCAGGATATAAACCTAAAATAAATAGTTTAGGGTCAAGATCTAATTGTATACCCAATATAGTATCCAGAGCTTGTTTGATCTCTTTCCAAAACAATTGTACTTTATTGCATTCCCAGATACAGTGGAAGAATGTCCCTTTCTCCTCTCCACACCTGAAACACAAGTCTGGGCTATCACCATTATACTTATTAAGCTTTTCTGGAGTCACATATGTCCTCATTAGCCAATTATATTGCAGTACTTTAAGACGGGTACTGGTAGTTTGTGTTTGTGCTTCAGCACATGCCTCCTCCCAGTCTTCGGAGGATAAGTCCTCCTGTAAGTCTTCCCTCCAGGCATTAAGTTTCCCTAAAGAAGATTCAGGGGAACCCTCTACTAATATATTATATAGTTTGGAGATTATTCCCTTTCCAAAGCAACCTTTTTTCATTTCTGTTTCCAATGTGGATAACGGAGGGATTGACAAGCATTGATTTTGAGATAATCTAATAAAGTTTCTCATTTGTAGATATTTAAATCGATGTTTGCATGGAATATCATACTTGGCAATCAACTCCTCAAATGACATCAAAGTCTCATCCTCTGATCCCATGAGGTCCCCTATTGTCTTTAAACCTTTGTCAGCCCACTTCCTAAAACCAGGGTCTGCTCTGCCTGGAGGGAAAAAATGATTACCCCATATTGGGCTGAAGCGTGCGAGAGAGGTGGATTCACCCAGATATTTCTTAACCTGATACCAGATTATAATCATATTTCTGACTATAGGATTTTTTGTCTTTTTTTTCAACATTTTGACTTTTGCTGAATATAGGTATTGGGGAAGGGGAAGAGGTACCGAGCAGTTTTCAATATTCATCCAAGGCGGGAGGGATTTATCTGTAAAATAATACATCATAGTCCTCAATTGAGCTGCCCAATAGTACCAAAGTGGATTGGGACATTTGAGGCCTCCTCTTTCATACGGTAAGTACAAGAGTGATAAACGCAGCCTCGGTCGTCTATTATTCCACAAAAAACGTACAAAAATTGTTTTCAGGTGTGAGAATAAATTAGCAGGAGGTGACAATGGAATGTTCTGGAACAAGTACAGAAGTTTGGGCATTATGTTTAGTTTAAGAACATTAATTCTTGCTATAAGTGACAAGGGCAAGGGTTTCCATCTATCTACAGATGAGATGATGGAATTTATCATAGGGGTGTAGTTAGCTCCAACAATGTCTCTCAAACATGGCACTATCCTAATCCCGAGATAGGTAAAACAGTCTACCATTTTGAATTGGAAAGAATTTCCGGCACTTCTTCTCTCTTCTGAGTTAAGTATCATTAATGAAGATTTTTCTTTGTTCACTTTATATCCTGATATCCGTCCAAATGTGTGTAATAAATCCAACAAGGCTGGGATAGAATCTTTCAGTTTTTCCAAAAAAAGGATGACATCATCTGCAAATAAAGCAATTCTATGTTCCTGTTGATTTACTGATAAACCAGTTATGTTTTTATGAGACCGCACCGCAATGGCAAAACGGTTCAATTGCTAAAATAAACAATAAGGGGGGACAAAGGGCACCCTTGCCTACATCCCCGTTTAATTTCAAATGGTTTAGATATAATTCCATTTGTCAGTATTTCAGCATATGGTTCATTATATAGAAGTCTAATCCACCGACAGAAATTATCCCCACAGCCAAATCTTTTTAATATTTCAAATAAGTAGGGCCACTCAACTCTATCAAAGGCCTTTTTGGCATCCAGTGATAGTAAAGCATTGTCTGTTTTTCCTTCCTGATTATGAAGAATATCCAACACTCGTCTCACATTATGAAATCCCTGTCTACCTGCAATAAACCCATTCTGGTCACAGGGAATTAGATCAGGTAAGAATCTCTCCAGTCTTCGAGCCAAAATTTTACAAAGTATCTTTAAATCCACATTAAGAAGACTTATTGGTCTTAGGTTTCCACATTTATTGCACGGTTTACCTGGTTTGGGTAGTAAAGTTATCAGAGCTCCTCTTAATGAAGCCGGAAGGATTCCCTTCTCAAATGAATCCGCGAACATGTCAAAAAGAGGGGACAGCAATTTAGTTTTAAATTTCCTATAAATTTCTGTCGGCAGCCCATCTGGGCCTGGGGTTTTACCTGTTTTCAAATGATCTATTGCTATAGATATTTCCTCCTTTGTTATAGGTGTATTAAGGTCTGCACTTATTAGTTCTGAAATGCTAGGTATCTGAAGGGTATCTAAGAAGAGATTTTGCTCTTGTCCCATATGTGTTATGTCTGAGCTGTATAGTTTTTCATAAAAAAAAAACTTAAAAGTTTCATTAATTCCTAGAGGGTCAACAATGATCTGTCCATCACTGTTTACAACTGAAGTAATGTTTTTCTCATTTTGTAATTGTCGGAGGCGCCAGGCTAATAATTTCCCGGGCTTTTCCCCTTGGTCATAGAATGATTGTTTAAGACGCAAAAGATGTGAGGCTGCTTTAGAAGCAGAAAGTTCGTTATACTGTGTTCTTAGTAATAAAAGCTTTTGATGGACTCTTGGACAAAAGGTTTGAAAGTATTCTCCCTCAAGCAGCTCAATCTCCGCCTCCAACTTTTTGTTTTCTTATAAGTTTGGTTTGCTCTATAACTTGTAAAACTAATAATCTGACCTCTTAAGTAGGCCTTAAATGCTTCCCACCTTGTGCAGGGTGACGTTTAATCCGTATTAGTTTCAAAATAAATATTTATTTGCATAGTCTATTTTTGTTTAAATCTCCATCTAGGGGGATCTCTTTTTAGTCTTAAATCTTCATATATTAATGAGTTTGGCGAATGGTCAGATATTAAAATGCTATCGTAGTGACAATCCTTTATTTTGTACCTCATATTGCCAGAAACTAAAAAAAAAAAAAAAAAAAAAAAGTGTATTTGAGTAGCAGGAGAATTTTAAGACCTTGGGGTTCATATCCCTCCAAATATCCCTCAGATCAAGTTCTTTCATAAAATGTTGAATAGTTTGTCTACTTTTAGGATGCGAGAAATCAATACCTGAGCTCCTATCCAATTCTGGATTCAATGTACAATTAAAATCCCCTC
The DNA here is from genome assembly GCF_023856365.1 of Brienomyrus brachyistius. Taxonomy (NCBI): domain Eukaryota; kingdom Metazoa; phylum Chordata; class Actinopteri; order Osteoglossiformes; family Mormyridae; genus Brienomyrus; species Brienomyrus brachyistius. The sequence goes on along the minus strand of NW_026042529.1, from coordinate 193,531 downwards.
CTATAATAAAGCTACCAGACAGAGATGATGCTGTCAAAAAAAGATTATGAAAAAACTTTGGGTCGTCAATGTTTGGAGCATAGATATTTATCAGGATTATTTTTTCCGTAATAAGTGTGCCCTGTAAAATAATATATCTCCCCGCCTTGTCTTTAATAACCCTTGTCACATGGAATGGTATAGATTTGTGGATCAAAATCATAACACCTCTTGCCTGAGAGGTGAAGGGTGCAGAATATATACTGCCCTGCCACCTCCTCCTAATCTTCGCCTCTTGACTAGACAACAGGTGTGTTTCCTGAAGTAGCATGATATCAGAGTGCATAGATTTCACCCTAGTCATTACTTGTTTTACCTTCTCCAGTTTTTGTAGTCCTCTGCAGTTCCAAGAAGAAATTTTAATTCTTATTCCACCAGACATAACACACAGCACTAAATGAGCTTCCCAACACATTTGAAATATTAAAGGATAGAGAAACAAATAACATCTGAATGTCAAAAACTACACCCACAACAATAAGTATTGAACATACCCTTTAACTTGAACTTTGGTACCCATTTCCCTCCCCCTATATATACTGGTACTTGTCTAACAGCTAAAGGTTGTTCCACCCAAAAGTGAGGATCAACCGACTATGCCTAAACACCTTTCCCCCCTACCCCACCCCGCTACATAAACAGAAAAACTCGTTATTGGATACATTAAGAAAATTAGGCTACTAATAGTAGCTGTAAGCCTCTGGACCGATAAACAAATATAACAAATTGGCCTTTCTCTTTCACTCTTCTTTTAAAACTTAAAGCTCAGTAATTATTCCTTCATGCCAACACACAGCATGTCAATGATTACATTCTCAACCCAGTCCACTTTCTGACCTCAGAGCCTTCACAAAATTCTCCGCTTCACCTGGCTGGTTAAAGATGCGAGACTTTCCGTTGTATGTCACTATCAGTCGCGCGGGAGGAATCATGCCGTACCGGATCCCCATGGAGCGAAGCTGTTGTCTCACGGCGTTAAACTCTTTCTGTTTTCTGTGTACACCGGTCGCCAGGTCCTCATAAAATCTCACCGGACGGTTCTTGAAAAGAATCTGTCCCTTTGCCCTGGCAGCTCTTATCACGGTCATTTTATCCTTGTAATTTAGGAACTTCATGATCATTGTCCTCGGTGCAGCGGTGTTTGACGTATTCTTCTGGCCGATCCGATGAGCTCTCTCCAGCGTCAGAGCGGTATGTAGCGGTGCCAAGTTCAGAGCCTCCGGCAGCCAGTTTTCCAAGAAGACGCACGCGTCCTCTCCTTCCGCGCCCTCGGGCAGGTTAACAAGTCTCAAGTTAGAACGTCGCGATCTGGCCTCCAGATCCAGCACTTTGTCTTCGAGATCTTTGTTGTTATTTTCAAGAGTCCGTGCCTTTGCTTCCAAGGTGGTGATACTATCTTCTGCTGCAGATATCCGGGCCTCCGCCTCACCGACCCGCTTAGCACACTCATTAACATCCTTCCTCACAGTCTCTATTGCTGACAAAATACCGTCCAGTTTGGAGGAAAAATCCGATTTCAAGTTTGCAATAGCCGCCAGTACTGCGTCTAAGCTTTCGACCGTCTTTCCCCTCTCATTTGGCTTGTCAATTTTCTCCTCCATCACCTGACAGGTGTTGGTATTATTCTCGCTATCTTCACCACTAACATTAGCTTCACAGCTAGCCTCGGAGCTCGACTTAGAAGTGAAGTTAGACAATTTCGACTGAGTCGGTCTACTAATGTTTTTACCAAGTTTCTTTTGCGAGAGAGGCATCACTACTGGTCTTGTTCAACGTCCAATAAACGAGTATTATTCAGGATTTTACAGAAACATAGCGGAGCAGAAATGGGCACGTCTTCTCAGCAAGCCGCCATTACCGGAAACCCTCATCTAGGCCTTTTACTAGGGATTTAAGGTCCTGGTTTTCCTCTCAGACCCTAGAACACACTGCCAGGCTCAGATTCCCGATCCCACATCCTGCTGAAGCCCTTCCCAAGATCAGACACTAGTTTTGTTTTCCTTGTTCTTATAGTAAAATGATGGTCTTTGACTTTTATACATCATCACTGTTCTGTTAATTACACATGACCTAATCTAAGTATTACACAAACCAAGCATAATTACTTAGAGATGTCATGAGATGGAAAATCCTTATTCAGTTAATTATTTTCCCTACAGGTGCTGACAGTGTGTCTACAGTGAAATGGGCCTGTGTACAGAGAGGATGATCTGTAACAATCCCATGTTCCTATGGTGACAGATATAAAACTCATGTGAAATACTGGTGCAGAGGGTATAATGTGAGGTCATGTACTCCCATAGTACACACTGACTCTCCACTGGAGGGTAAAGTGTGAGTCAGAGATGATCCTGACCAGCGAGTCTTCACTGTGACCATCAACAATCTGACAGCTGTAGGAATTATTAGCTCAGGTATATTTTAATATCTCCACCAAAATGTTTTGAAATTAATTAACTTTTAATTAATTATTATTTGATGCTGATTAGTAACCAATTGTTATGCCGAATGGTCGGCTCCTCCAAACACAAATGCGAATCCCAGTGAGTCTGTTAATGTGAGACTTAAATGGGATTCATTAATAACCCGTATCGCTTAATAACCTGGGTTAGTAGGCTCGTCCAGCGAGCTGGGTCACCAGGTAATGTAAACGATCGGTAGCGAAGCTCCCCTCACGGCCAATGAGAGAGAGTCTCGCGATATTTCAGGCGAGTTTGAGGTTTCAGAGCGTAGTAGCCAGATCGCAGAGGCAGGGACTATTGTGAGCACTCAATGACGGAGGCTGAAGTTGTGTAAAAAGACATACATTTATTCCTACAACTAACATAAGACAGACATTATACCTAACAAACAATAAACATGAAATAACGGAAAAGACACAAACGATGTAATCATGAAAATGCAGTGACCAGATTTAAAATGATTAACCTAAAAAGGGAAAAACTGTTCTGCAAAGCAAGCAGTTTGTAGGAATATAAACCTAAAGGAATATAGCAGGTGAATAGGACAGTTTAGGTTGTTAGAAAGGAAAGGAATTGGTTTACTTGGATGCAGGAAAGAGGGAGGTCTTTGCAGTTGGTTGCAGTGGCTGATGAGCTGATGGGTGATGGCTCTCAGGGAGGCGCGGTGTTTGCAGCGGTTGTTGGAGTGGAGTCCCGTACTGGTGCAGAGGGTATAATGTGAGGTCATGTACTCCCATAGTACACACTGACTCTCCACAGGAGGGTAAAGTGTGAGTCAGAGATGATCCTGACCAGCGAGTCTTCACTGTGACCATCAACAATCTGACAGCTGAGGATTCCGATCGGTACTGGTGTGGTGTGAAGATCAGTGGAGCCTCTCTGATCAGGTTAATCTGTCAGTCACTGATGGTAAGATGTCTGTACTGCAGACTGTAGCCAATGAGATGCACAGTATGTAACATGTCACTGAGTCAAAAAGGAAGGACCTTAACACAAACACTGATGGAAAAATGTTTTAATATTTTAAAAATCTGCATTTTAATTTAATTCAATATGATAAACGAGACTTGGAAGAAGTAACAGTGTCAGTTAAATCGGGCGACTTCATGAGGTTAAATATGATAAGCAATATGTTAAAAAATGTCAGGGGTTGGCCAAACATTTACATACAGTATGTATGTTGTAATGGGCTGATATTCATAAACATTTCATTGCTGTGCAAATCGTTGAGTGTTTTACCTGTGTGTTGAAGTCCTCCAGGGCTGTCAGTGGACAAACAGGAGGTGACGGGTGTGGATGGAGACAGTGTCAGTGTTACTATGGAAACAACAAAAGACAAAGGATGTGGTGTAAGATTGGGGGCTCCTGTGCATCAGAGAGATCAGTGAGTTTGCATGGGAGGCCTGTTCTGATCAGGGATGACACAGAAAATAAAACCTTCATTGTGACAATGAGTGGGCTGGAGAGGAAGGACACTGGCTGGTATTGGTGGCTGGTTGTGGAATCCTGCAGATTCCAGTTCATATTACTGTTAAACATAAGTAATTGATTTAAATCTGCCTGTGAATTATTTATGCTTGAATATAAATAGATACATACTAATCAACCCAGCAGTTTCACTCACGAAGGGGTTTGTGCTTCTTTGTGGGGATAATCCCCTATTTATCAGCTGTTGTGAAACAGAGTTATTTATTGGGATTATTGTTTCAATGATAGTGGCACGGTGGTCCAGTAGGCGGCGCTGTTGCTTCACGCCTCCATGTTTAGGGGTTTGAATCTGGCTTCTGCTCTGTCTGTGTGGAGTCTGCATGTTCTCCACATGCTGTGTGGGTTTCCTCCAACAATCCAAAAACGCACAGTCAGGCTAATTGGTGTCTTTAATATTGAATGTGTGTCTTCTAGTTTATGATCAGTCTGTAATATGACAAAAATCACAGCATTTTCCACAGACATACAGCCAGTCACTTATTTTGTATACAAATCCAGACAAATCCATGTAGCTTGCAACATAATTCAGGCATTTTTTCATCTTTGTGAGGATGAATTGTTACTAATGGTGTGCAGACTGACTAACATGTCTGTAGGTGGTTTTTCATTGCAGCGTAGACCAGTGTTACAGTTGTACTCTGTAATATCTGTTCCAGTGCTGCATCCATCCATTGTCTGAAACTGCTTGTCTAACTCAGGGTCCCTATGGGCGCAAGGCAGGGAACGTCCCATGACAGGGTGCCAACCCATTGCAGAACACGCTCACACTCCATTCCCTCGCACAAGCACACCTACCGGCAATTTGACAACTCCAATTAGCCTCAGCATGTTTTTGGACTGTGGGGGGAAATCAGAGTCCCTGGAGGAAACCCCACAATGACACAGGGGGAGCATGCAAACTCCATACACACGGAATTCCAGCGAAGACTTGAGTACACGTGCCAGAGGAGTGAGGCGACAGTGCAAACCACTGCACCACCATGCCACCCTGATACAATAGATACATTAAAATATGTTAATAAAATCATTTATCTCACCTGTTCACTATCAGTGCCCTGGGATGTGAACACTAATTCATTGTTCTCCATCTAATCATTTTCTCTGTAGAATATCTTTCATAATTTATATTTCAGTTTCAAGAGTGACCTTTTCTTAGTCTTACTTACTTCAGTCAGAATAGATTCACTGTTTTGTTCTTCAGGTTTAAATGTGATATGTGTGACTGACAGACACACTGGTGTATTATATGTCTCACAGGTGGGAGCAGGTTCTGGATGCTGTACTGAAAGCTGGGACTGGTGTGTTTTACCTGATTTGCACCATCATCACCATTCAGCTGCACTGGACCTCCTGTAGAAAGCGGGAACCAATCAGAGAGAAGCAGAGGGTCTCCCTGGATCAGAGGAAGCTGGCAGAGGAGATGACCTTCGTGGAGCAGAATGAGTCAGACGAGCTGTAAAATAAACGGTTATGCTAACTGCAGTGAGGCCTCTCTCACTCAGCCCTGCTCAGTCTGTACAGTCATAGCATGAGAGTCAGTTAAACAGAGGGGATGATTATCTGCTGGCAACCTGTACAACCACGTATTGGCCACTTATTCACAAGTGCTTTGCTGCCACCTGCTGGTTAATGTTTAATAATCGTTATCTTGTGAAGGTAAGACTGGTTTTTATTAAATTGTCTCTTGATTCTGAAAAAATATGGTACTATGCAAAAGTCTTGGGCCATCAAAGAAAACGTTTAATGCTATTTAATTGGGTTGTGTATATTTGCTCAGAACAAAAACACAATTATCATAAAAATATATGCAAATTAAAAGTGACACAATAAAAACTAACAAGAATTTCTTCTTTTCTCCATAAAGTTACTGATGCCTTGTTGGATCGCTAGGTGAACCACGCTTTGGATCCTAAACCTCTCCTCAGGGGCACCCCAGCCATTCCATGTATTTGTTAAATTCTGCCACCAGCTCACTTAATTAATTAATTAAATTAAACAAATGTGTCATGCCCGGCTCGTCCGCTCCTCCTGTGTGCCACGCCCCCTGATTACCCACGTGTTTTCTCCCGATTGTACCCAGCTGTATCTAGTTAATTTGCTCAGTCCTGTGTATTTCAGTCCGTGTCTTACCCGAGTCCTTTGTCCGTCATTGATGTCAGTTGATGTTCGTGCCCTCGTCCCTGAGATTAAACCCCTCGTTTGCCCTGATTCTCGGCTGTCTGCCTGCTTCTTACCCGCCTGCCCGCATGATCGCCGCTCTGCCCGCGATCGCTGCCGTCTCCCGTGACAAAATGTTAATGATGCATTGATTAGCCATAGGAGTTGTGTTATAAAAAGATATAGGTCTATTGGATGGTTGGTGCAAATGTTTTACTAACTTTAGAAGAGATTTTGAAATGACTGAGCTGCCACACTTTGACGGACAAAATATTATAATTCTAGACCAAGATGAAGATCATTTGAACATCATTTTCTTCGACAGCCCAAGACTTTTGTACAGTTTTGTATGTGTCTTTTATACTGGTCATAATTTGTTTAAATACATGATTAATAAATTGATACTTTACAAAACATTTCATATTTTTCTGAAATTGGTAATTATTAAAAATGAATTTCACAAACTTAAATGGTTTGGCTGCGATGGGCTGGCCCCCCATCCAGGTTTGTTCCCGTGCCCATTGCTTCCGGGATAGGCTCCGGACCCCCCACGACCCAGTAGGATAAGCGGTTTGGAAAATGGATGGATGGATGGATGGATAAATGGTTTGGAGTTTTTAGGTCACCCCTCCTCGTCAGAGCCCACCAATCAGGGACTCTTTAAAAGAGTGATGTAATCGGGAACGCCCACTTTTCAATCTGCGGTACAAATACACCAGCTTGTCTCTGCTAACAACAGCCTGTGCATATCAGTTAAGGAGGAAACAGTACCACATACATATTGGCCAACATCAAATGAAAATGTAACACACGAAAACAGGACTGCCCACTTATCACTCTGCGTAAAATCACACCAGCTTGTCTGAGCTGACAGCAGCCTCACATATCAGCTAAGGAGGAAGACGGCATATCAAAAGTAAAAAGAAAGACACCATCAAATGAAAATATCCCTGTGTGATCTATTGGTTTCTGCTTTCACTCCCATTAAATGACAGTAAGTCTAGTTGGTGTCCGTGGTGCTGAAAACCTGGATCAGTAAATTCCAAATGAAACTTCTTTACCTGATTTAACTGTAACTCACTTATTTTGTTGGCAATGATGCTTTGTTGAGTCTAGAAAGGCGCAAAGTGGGTTTCAGATAAATTAAATGAAGTAGTTTTGCTTAAAAACCAAAAAGCTTTGAACAATCAGTTCAGCTTTGGACTGTAGTGCTTCACAAAAGTAAAATCCATCCAGTTAAATCTCTTTATCCCCAAGTCAAGAAGATATCAAATGCAGAAGCACATTGTGGGAGATACAAGGTGCAGACACATTAAAAGCACTTTTTTTGTGTGAACATTATAAAACAGATTGATACACATTAAGCAGTTTGTAACTTTACATCCAGACCTACATCAGTCAGAAAAAGCAGGCGATGACCATCCCATCCAGCAGCTTCATCTCTGATTGTACAGAATCCCATGTCAGCGTAACTTCTGAAGTCATGACTAAACTAATTTCCAGCTCTGCCTTCAGTTTCATCTGTTAAATTAAATTAGGAACTAAACTAAACTAGGAGGGAAATATAGTCAAGCTACTTAAGTAGCCGAATTTTGTGTATCCACTAGAGGGCAGCCACACATAGATTCCCTTATGAATGGTTCTGATGCTTCCGGAAAGCACTGCACAGACACCCAGGTATGCCAGTGAGGAACGGATAAAGAGCAGACGGATCCAAATACTAGCTGTAATATATAGTATTTTCAATGAATTTAAACAAATTAATATAACAGTGTCAGAGTGTCAGATCCATGTGACTTTTTATGATTGAAGAACTTTGAAAGCCTGAATATAACTGAGGAGGCCCACGGACCCCATTATGTGTGAAACATCATTGTGGTGCTGAGAGAAACACAGGACTGCTGATAAGACCCAGATGAAGTGAATTACCTGACTTTGCCCCCACCCATCCCCCCCCCCCCCAGGATACCCCCACCCCTGTCATACAGACACCTTCCTAACGGACCTCTTGATTTGTGCTGATCCACACATATGAAAAGGACCTACTGCAGTGACATTTTAAAACTGTATAAAACATAATAAAGACTGAAACAAAGGCCTGAGGTCAGACCCTCTGTATGTAGCACACAGTGTTTCTGCAGAGTCTCACACTCACATCCTGTATGACGACTTTTCTGCTTTTCAGAATAAGTCTGATTTCACTGCTCTTTGCTCATTTGCAATATGAGGAAGTAACAGTTTAGAAAAGAACTAGACTTATTTGATTAATTTGTTTGTAGTTTAAACTCTGTGAGCATGAATGATTCACTGTGAAGACCAGCTATCAATAATTTTGCTATGAAATCATGTTTCTAAAATGATAAGGTTCTAGATGAAATCAAAATATTTATTCCTGGTAAGAGCAGGACAACAGCAGCATCAAACTGTTTTCCTTTTAACAGACAAGAAATAGACAGGAAATGCATCAGTGCACAAACAGTTTATGAAAATCAAAGATAGATGGATGATTTTTAAAACATTTAAAACCCACAAAAAGGGAGGCAGTGAGGTTAAGGAGAGTCAGGAAGTCAGTGTCAGTCTCCACAGATCTGAGGTCAGCGATACACACATAAGGCTCCTCTGATGCTCCTCTTCATCCTCTTCTTCACTGATGGGCCTCCAGGTGAGGATCACTTACTCTGGGACTCCACCATTCAGCGTAGTTAAGATGAAGATACATTTTGCACAATATACTTACTACATCTGTTTGTTTATATTCATATTGTTCCATGAAGTTTGATCACTTCCCGATTATAGTCTGTGGTGGTAGCATGTTGACTGACTGATTTTAGAATTGACTGCAGTCTTCTTTGTGTCCACTATGTGGCAGCAGTATAAAGGAAATATCTTATTCTGTCACAGCTGCTGGTGTGTGTAAAAATTCATACTCTGATAACAAGTAATTCTGCCTCCAACTGTTTGTCAGGGACCTGGGCAGGAATGAATTACATGCCGACTGTACATACAACAGAGATAGGCTCCTGGGAGAACTTTGCCAGAAGTTGAAACACGACTTTAAGAATGACACTGATACAGAGTACTCAGCTGTTTGGTTGAAACTAAATCTTGGTCTGGATTTTTACATTCTGGACCTGAACTACCCACTGCTGCACTGACCCCCACCTTCTTCTTTTTTTTTCCCTTTGTCCTGTCCGGCAGCTTTAGCAGAATCATGGTCTGAATGCACTGCTGTGACAAACATGTTTGCTTTACCATGAGGGGTTCTATAAACTCTGTATAGGCCTCTCATGTTGATCGATTTCATTTTTTAAATTAAAAAAATTTATTTATTTCATTTTTAACCCGTAAAGTATTGCAGTGGGTGAGCTGGCCGAAGAGGATGGACAGATTAGGAGGGAAAAAAAGAAGGAAAATGAAGGAAAAAGAAGAAAGGAGCAAGTGAGATGAAATGAAAGTTTTTAGCGGGTGTCTCTAACTTTGCTCTGCCATTGCATGCACACCACTTCCAGGGCCAGCCTTGCTCTCACGCTGATATACTGTCAGATTATGCACATCTTATATGTTGTTTTAACCCTTAGCGTATTAGTAAAGGCTGTTTTGTACTTACTTGATGTGATGGTCCACTTTACTGTGGCCTTGAGCCACATTAGAAATTTATTTCTGATATATTTAACTTAATCCTCATTTTTCTTTTGCCCATGAGCACGAAACAGCTAAATAATTAGCATGATGCAGAAGTTATTCTCAGACAAGCACTTAATCTAAAAAGCAGAAATGTCATCATACACGATGTGAGGGTGAGACTGCAGACACACTGTGTGCTGCATACAGAGGGTCTGACCTCAGGCCTTTGTGTCAGTTGTTATTATGTTTGATTTGTGATTCTCACCTGGAGGCCCATCAGCGGATGAAGAGGAGCATCAGAGGAGCCTTATGTGTGTCTCACTGACCTCAGATCTGCGCAGACTGGCACTTACTTCCTGATTCTCCATAACTTTGCTGTTTCTCTGTCTTTATCTGTTACTCAGGAGTCCTGAAGTCCAATGAAAAATCCGCTTTCTCCTGTCTATTTGGCTGATACAAGTTCTGCTCACTTCTGCTTGGGTTGCATGGATCACCAGCCACTTGTCACCAACTAACAGACCACAGCCTACCTGACCAATGTCATAACTGGTGCACCTAGGTATAAAATTTAGTCTCACTGTCTCCAAAAAAGGTCACTGTCTGGAACCCCATGGAACCACATTTTTGATTCCTTAGACAAGAGCATCCTGAGCAGCTGCATCACGGTCTGAATTGGGAACTGCCTCGCCTCAGATCATAAGACCAGCGGATAGTGAGGATAGCTGAGAAGATTATTAGAGTCTCTCTCCCCTCCATCATGGACATTCACATCACACGCTCCATCCGCAAAGCCACCAACATTGTGGATGACCGCACCCACCCCTCACATAATCTTTTCACTCTGGCATCTGGAAAAGCATTCAGGCCTCCACAACCAGACTCAGAAACATGGCGCCTGACTACTGAACTCTCAGGGACTGATCTGATACCACACACAACACACACACACATACAGCTGTGTAATCATATCTTCGTGGGGACTCTCCATTCATTTCTATGGGGAAAACTGTAATCCCAACATGACAACTTTAACCCCTACCAACCCCTAACCTTAACCATATGTAACCAAACCAAATACAAGACTTTTGGCATTTTTAGTTTTTTGACTGTATTTACAGATCTTTGTGAGTACCTGAAAATGCCCCCCAAAACATCAAAATAACGGGGTTTTTGTCACATTGTGGGGGACATTTGGTCCCCACAATGTAATATACACCTACTCCACACACACACACACACACACAGATTAGGTATTTGAATCTTTGTGGAGATTCTCCATTCATTTGTATGGGCGTAACCCCAATCCTAACTATGGCAACCTTAAACATTGCAGTAGTTACCAAGCAGTAACAGTAAGCAACCAAACAAAATGCAAGACTTTTTGAATTATTCATTTGACTGCATTCACAGAATTTAATAAAATTCAGTATCTTACTTTCGGGACCGAAAACATGTCCCTACAAAGTCAAAATAACATGTTTTTATAGCACTATGTACATAACCACCCACCCAAACGCGCGCACACACACACACAAACAGGCCTACCTACAGTATACCCTCCATAGATTCCTGAATGAAATATCTGTAAAGCAGTTATTATGGCATGGCGTTTGCTTTGAACATGCAGTTTTTAAGAATATTGCGCTAATTCTAAACGAAAGACTGCACTAATTCTAAAATAGCTATATAAGAACTTTATTTACCATTAAATAAATTATAAATCAAACCAAAATTTAGTCTCTCAAAAAACTTGTATATGACATATCTTTGTTCACATTATGAGAAATTAAAAACACCAGGACACAGAATGTGAATAACAAGAACTATAGTGTTCTTTCTCAAAAGCAGACCTACCAACGTGGCTAAAATGCTAATTGCGTTCACCAGCTGTGGAAAAAAAACAGCGGGGCACCCCAAACATCGCGGTATTACGTATTACCGTAATACTGCATAGCAAAGACATAATGTCATAAAAAAATTACAGTCAGTATTAATAGACAGAACTGCGTGGTTTCCCATTGACAAGTAGATACATGGTTTACGGGCTTGAAGGCGGTTAGATCAACAAATCCAATCACGCTCAGCCAAAACAAGCACGAGCTAAACATACTACTATTGATTGGTTCACCTTCAAATTCGTCCCGCCCTGACAATTAATTCTCGTTTTCATTCGTTGAAAATGGCGTCAGTACATATCTTCATCCTTTCGACCAATGAAAAATTTCGCTGGTTTCCATAGAAACAAAATCAGTGCAGTTTGAACATAAACTTTCTGACAGAGCGATGGCGCAGCGGTGAGAAGCATCTCTTCGTATGTTTCTTGCTATTTCTTCAGATTATGTTTTGTTAGCATAGTTAATTATATATTTCATTGTATGTCGTGATATAGTTCATGCAAATATTGCCGCAAAATATAATTGAAATATATTTAAAATTAGTAGCTTAAACTGTAGATGCTGTGGCCATTTTTCGTAATGTGATTGTTTATATTTAAATTGTAAGAGAAAATAATTGTGTTAAACTTAAAAACAACAAGCCTTATGGTTGATATGATTGGTTTTACTCATCCGGTCTGTCGTAATGCGTTTCATCTGAAGATGTTATTCTGAAAAGAGCCCCTATACGTTTACTTTTTAAATGTCCCATGTTGTTGAAGTAAGATTAACCGTTTGCTGGGTTCATTACCATGGCGATGTTATAACGTACCGAAGCAGCGTCCTGATTTCGCCAGCGTTACTGTATAGGTTGTGAAACAGTTTTAGCAATTTGGCCGCTTCTATCGGAGTAGCCTCGATGCCACGAGCAGCTAATGAAGGCTCCATCCCTTTCCATAGGCATTCTTGGTGAATAGCATTTAGCAAATGTCTGGAGTACGTTGAAAATACAGTGTCTAGTTTGGCTTTGAGAGTATCACAGACGGCTAGTTAATTATGTTAACCAGAATGAAAATTCCGAAAGCTGTTTCCTGGACCAACGACCAGCACTGGGGAGCCTGGGACCTGTGGGACGAGGTGATCGACTGGGGAGAGAGGAAAGGTTTGGAGGAGTGCTCACCAGCGACACCCCCCACTGTCCAGGCTGGGGAGGTTATGGGGGGACTGGGAGGTGTGACGGACTGGTGTAAGGGAGGGGAGGGTGTGAGAGTGATAGGCAATGCTGGCATTGTTTCTGAGACTCTTCAGAGAGGAAACTGGCGGTGTAGAGATAGATGTGGGTCTGGTATAGATAGAAGATGTAGAAGTGGTGGAAAATTAATATTAAAGTTGAGCTTGTAGAGCTCTTGACACAGAGAAGAGCCAAAATACAAGGAAGATGAAGCTGTGGTTCTTCTGCTGCTGTTTGGGGAACATTAAATGTTTGAAACAGTATCAAAGATAATGAATTAAGTGTGCTAAATTTTGAGATGTATAGTGGAATGTTTATTAACAATTGTTAATGTGGCGCCCCTGAACCCCCTCGGTTGGCCGCCCCTGCCGGTTGTGTGGGGTCGGGGATGAGGACTAATCGGGGCCAGTCGGGGATCTGGCCCCGGTGCCGGGGGGGCCCACTCCTGCACGCCCTTATTGCTCCCCTGGGCCGGACACCACATTTCATACAACACTAGAGCTTTGAGGGGCAGTGGGGAGGTTTTACTTGCACATTAGACACCACATGACACTAGGGCTGAGGAGGTGGGTATAGGCAGGTGGGGTTCTGCCGTCTGCCAGCGGTGGGGTGCCCGTGCCTCGACTGTTCACCTGCTTTTTGCACTTTAGTTATATACACAGTCCATGCTACATTAGGGCCTTGGGGTGCAGGGAGGGGGATGGGGGACTCTGCCATCTGCCAGTGGTGGGACCCTCATACTCGAACTGCACCCACTAATTTTAATGCATTGTAGACATAAACACACAACTCTCTCACACTTGTACATGCACACTTCACATTAACATGGGACGGGGAATCAGTGGGGGCTGAGGGGTCCCCCCTAACTCTCTGTCTCTGGCCCTGCGCGTGTGGGGTGGCCCAGCAGGTAGAAGATGGCCCTGGCCGGTGTGGGCCGTCTCCTCTTGTGGGCTGCGGGCTGGGTGGTCCTTGGCTCTGCTGCGCCGTGGTGGGGCCCTGGCAGGCGGTCCGGGGTATCTAGGGATGCTCTGAGCCCTTCTAGGCGAATTGTAGGGTTCGGTCTGGGCTGGGCGGGGGGTCTGCCGCTCCCCAGTTGACGCAGGTCCGCTCCTGGGTGGTGGGGGGGGGGGGTGCACTTTGTTTGTATGGGTCTCCCTTAGATCATCCTGCAGTGTCGGGGAGGGGGGGGACGTGCCGGGTCGCTACAGTGGGCGGTGATCCGTCCTGCCGGGGAGCGGGCTGGGGGGACCGTCCGCCAGGGGAGTGTTCCCGGTTGATGGGGCCCTTTGGCCCTGGACCCGCTTCCCTCGGTGGAGGGCTTGCGGGAGGGACTGGGGGGCTCGCTGTCTGTCCCCCCTCTGCGGACCTCCTTTTACAGGGGTTGGGCCCCCCTTAGTCCCTCGTGGGCTCCCTCTCGGGTTGGGCGGGTGGTTGTCTTGTGGACATATGGCCATGGGCCGTGTGTTTCTTATGGTTGTTTGTACTCTGTATTCCCCTACACTTTATTTTCTCCATCCCACCTTTACATCTCCAGCCCGCTGTTCCTGGGAAAAGCCACCTGCCAATCATCCTTGGAGCAGCAGCCATTCTCAGGATCTCCTACATCACAGATCACCTAATAAACACAGGACCTGTCGACGACTGGAGAAAAGGAGAAACGCTGAAGCACACTGGGCATTTTGGAAGCATTTCATCATAATAAATTACCTTTGCCTTTACAGTTTCTGTGTACAGTTTCATTATAGTAAATTGCACTTAGTTGTGATTACTCAGTTACAAAGACAATGGGTCACTCTATAATGGGTGATGGTATGCTTTTAGCTGTGCTTCCACAGGTTGTATCTGCCTTAGTAAATGACTAAATGTCTTTTTCACAAGTGATTTTGATTATGTTTGTAGAATTAAATTAAAGGTAAACCTGTACATTGGTTAAAATAACATCTGACTGCTACAATAATACATCATACAGCGTCTTTTGTACTAATGTGCTACCTTGGGACATTCAGGTTGTATAATGAACAATTTTAATAAGAATTGTGTTAAGTAATTAACTTTCAAAATCTATCAATACCATGCAAAAGTGTAAAGTCAAATTCATGAGATACTTATTACAATAAACGGAAGTAGTCTGTACCCATTTAAAGAGGCTTTACATCGTACAGCTTCTTATACTGGTCTGGTTGGTGGGTATAAAGGATCAATTAGAAATCTTCCTCCTCCAAATGTATCATTTCATGAGTTTTGGTAGAGTGGGGGTAGCAGGATAATAATAGGATTTACTGGTTATTTTTGATACGGTAAAATCGCAAGACTCAGAAAAATAAAAATTTGTGTATGGTCAGAATTATCAGTGGTAGGAGATTTTGTCCCTACTACCATCTGGGAAAAAAACATTCTGGTGCTTATCTGTGAAGAAGCAATTTCAGGAGATATAAATCCTTGCAAAAAGTAGTCTCCCACTCTATAAATAGGGTGCAATTTGTTTTTTCACGCAGTGGAAAAGGAAATGTTTTTTTAATGTTGATGACGACTGTAACTGGTCAAAAGGTGGCGCCAAAGATCCCCAGTAATGCATCGCCCATTAATGTACAGATATCCCCCTGCCTCACCATGCATGACTCCTCCAATGGTGCTGCTGTTTAACAGTACATTCATCCTAACCATACAATTTGATATCTGGTATCGTCCTGTCAGTTTTAACCCATTTCTAAGTCCCGTATGGTTTAGGTAGCTTTTTTTCCAAAATGATGACCATGAAATTCAGCACATATAACAAATATTGAACTATAGGCATTAATTGAAATGCTCTCTCTCACAGACACACACATATTAGATGTCTATGTCTTTGAAATTGTTTAATACGAATTAATCTGTTTTATAATGTTCACACAAAAAAAGCTTTTGTGTTCACATTTTACAACCCCAAATCAGAAAAAGTTGGGATGGTATGTAAAATGAAAATCAAACTGAAAACAGCACTTTGTTAAATTATCTTTGACCTGTATTACATTGAAAACAATACAACAGCACTGAATTTCATTGTTCTTTTTCAAACACGTATTCCAATTTTGGTTCTTAGAACACATTTCAAAAAAAGTTGGGACAGTAAAGCATTTAGTACTTTGTAATGTCGCCATTCCTTTTCACAACACTTAAAAGGCATTTAGGGACTGAAGACACCAAGTGATGTAGTGTTTCAGGTGTAATTTTGTCCCATTCTTCCTGCAAACAAGTCTTAAAGCGGACAACAGTACGGGGTCTTCGTTGTCACATATTGCGCTTCAAAATGAACCACACATTCTCTATTGGAGACAGGTCGGGACTGCAGGCAGTCAAGTACCCATACCCTCTTCCTCCACAGCCAGGACTTTGTAATGTGTGCAGAATGTGGTTTCGCATTGTTTGTTGAAAAATGCATGGGCTTCCCTGGAAAAAATGTCTTCTTGAAGGTAACATATTGTGCTCCAAAATCTCTATGTACTTTTCAGCATTAATGGTGCCATCACAGAACTGCAAGTTACCTTTGCCAAGGGCACTGACACAACCCCATACCATGACAGACCCTGGCTTTTGGACTTATTGCTGGTAACAGTCTGGGTGATCCTTTTCTTCTTTGGTCTGGAGCACACGGCATCCATTTCTCACAAAAAATACCTGAAATACTGATTCATCTGACCACAGTACACGTTTTCACTGTGTGATGGTCCAACTCAGATGCGTTCTGAGCCCAGAGAAGCCGACGGCGCTTCTGGACACTGTTAAGATGGGGCTTGCTTTTGGCACAGTACAGTTTTAACTGGCATTTGTGGATGTAACTACGTATTGTGGTACTTGACAAAGGTTTGCCAAAGTAGTCATATGTGGTCATATCGCTTATAGATGAATGACGATTCTTGATGCAGTGGGATGCTGAGGGATCGGAGATCACGGTAGTTCAACTTAGGCTTGCTTCCTTGTCCTTTACGCACTGAAATTGCTTCAGATTCCTTCAATCTTTTAATTATGGTATGCACTGATGAAGGTGAAATATCCAAATCTCTTCCTGTCGTTCTTTGAGGAACATTGTTTTTAAACATTTCAATAATTTTCTCACGTATTTGTGCTGCTTTTGTACCAAATCATAATTACAATCACCTGTTGACATCACTTGTTTCAAATCACATCATTATTTAACCAATTTACCTCACTACTGGCCCTAAATCGCTCCTGTCCCAACTTTTTTGGAAATGTGTTGCAAGAACCAAAATTGGAATACGTGTTTATTTTGAGGAAAACAATGAAATTCATGAGGAACACATTAAATAATGTGATGGGGGTAACACAATAAATTCAAGATTTTTATTTGTCGTACAAATGTAGTGGTACACTGGCAGCGAAATGAAATTGTCGTTACTCCAGTCGGTGTAATAAACACACTAGTAAAAAGACATCAAAATTAAACAACGTGAATTAACTGAAACTACAGAAAGATAATAAGAAAATATAACAATAAAAGGTATATAAAAAGTAAAGATGAAAATGTATAAAAAATATGTAGAAATGTTTAAAGTACAGATTGTAGTTATAGCATATTTTAGCTTTTAATCTGTGATGTTAATGATCCTACTGGCCGGGGGTAGAAGCTTCTCCTCGGCCTCTCAGTCCCGGCCATAAGGCCCCGGGGACTTATGCAGGGCGGCAGTTCTGTCCTGGTGATTCTCTGGGCGCATCGTATCACCCTCAGCGGGACTCGGCGGCCCTCAGAGCTGGAGCTGCCGTACCGAGCAGTTATGCTCCCGGAGAGCACAGATCCCACATTGCCGCTGTAGAAGGTTTTTTGTGGCACAGACGAGAGTCTGTATTTCCACAGCTGCCTCACATGATACACTCACTGTCAGGCTTTCAGCACTAAAGTTACAGATTACTGGGTGGCCGAGAGGTCTGTGAAATTTGGAGGGTCAGTAGCTTGCCTGGGAAGCCTTAGCATTCAGCGAAAACTGAACAGAGAGCCCTGTAGCAGGGTTGTCTAATTTGTTTAGCTGGCTGGCATAAGATTTTCAGTTTGAAACAAGTATGCACACAGATTTACATGTACGTAACAGTTTTATTACCTTGTAAAAAGTTTGCAGGGTTTTCAAAGTACCCCAGTGCATTTGATATAGCGAATTTTAGGTTTATAATGAAATAATATAGATTTGCCCTAAGATTTAATAAGATTTCTTGCGTGAGCGTGAGAGTCTGAAGGTGTGAGTGTCACACCAGATGGGTGAGAGCTGGCAACCCTGGCTCTGTTCAGTAGCCTCAGAAATTCTTTCGAACTTTCCAAACACAGCTGATGGAAATCAATGGACGCAAAGGTTCTCAGTGACCATTTTAGCTTGTTTTTAGACTAAAGGCCTATGATGGATCTTTGGAATGTTGCGGAGATACGAATGCTGAGGACAGCATACTTTGTGCTGTGAGTGTTATGTTAACCATGTAAACAAAGAGGAAGTACACAGTCCAACCAGATACTATATTGAAATGCTAACAAGTTTTTAAATATTTTTATTCAAGTGACTTTAAGTCTGGATAATGTTTTTAATGGTTGGAAACGTGTGTATTACTGTATAATTAAATAATTAAACTTCTGAAATGGCCGCTCAGTGCAGGAGGAGGCTGCAAACCTGAAGAGGCACACAACCGTATGGGTGGGGCAGGGGATCAATGGTGTGAGGTAGAGGACCAGGGCAGTGGGATTGCAGTGGCACAAGGGCAACCGTGTGGTCATCATGGGCTCCTCCAATGGCAGCTTCAGGTAAGTCGCTCTGATAAACCCCGTTAGACTCCAGTGAAGTGAGTGAGGCTGCAGCGCTACACTGGAGGGGACACATGTGGGCTCAGGGGCCCATGTGACTGTAGCAGAGGAAGGGATCTCTAGCTGATGTGGAGGTACAGGCCCAGTGGCAGTAAGGGGTGGGCAGTCAGCTGCAGAGGCTGCGGGGCCAGCGGCCCCACTGTACACATGGACCGCAGGGAATCTCAGCATGTTGTGCCCAAAGTCCAGCACACATGCCGTGCTCCGGGGGAAATTCAGGCCCAGGATGGAGGGATCGAGCATGTCAGCCATCCACATAGTTACTATTCACAACTAAACCCCCCATGTCAAAAGGGAACAACCCCGTCCCTCTTAAAGGGGCCAGGTCACCAGTCATTGTTCTCACCTGCACCAATGTCAGTTCTAGACAGTGTCTGGTCTCACCAGGGTTGCAGTGGAACCTGTATGGACTAGGGCAGTACATGCGACTCACATCACTATGGTGGGTATGTGACAGAAGTTGCCTCTGTGAGTCCAATCCATAGTCACCACCTCTGCAGCAGGTGGCAGCAGGGCCACCTCCCCGGTGTCAACAAGGAAGTTCCGGAAATTAACCTTGTTGGCCCACATCTTCCCGGCTATGCGTGCCCTTGGCGGAACCCTGGGTGGCGGTGAACTTGGGACACTGTCTGAGGATTGAGGGGTGGGGGGGGGTGCTGCTGCCTGTCAGCCTACAGGCAGTCTGCCTCCAGGAAGTAAACCTGAGGGCCTGGGTCCTCCAAGCCCTTTGGCGTTTACAGCTTGGTTGATTTCTCCCGCCTCGTTCCCCGCCACCTTGCTGCCCACAATTTCTCTCTCCAAAGCCAGTTCCAGGGCCTCGTCTAGGGCCGCAGAGGGGTTGGCTGTGTCTGAATGTGAGCTATCTGGGGTTAAGTGTCTAGATAAACTGATCCCTGGCCAGTTCACTCTGTACTGATAGAGCCATGTGAGCACAGACACGCCTACACAACCCCTTGATATCATTAAGCAGGATGCAGAGAGACTCATTTGACTCAGTCCCTGCACCTATTGTTTAACTGAGAGGGCAGAAGTCCTCACACTGCCCACAGCGATTCTGCAGGGCACTGACCAGTGTCTCATCCAGGGGCTCAAGCAACCAGCAGTGTACACCTCAGAAAAACATGTGTGACAACCCTGAGGACCTGCTTGCATACCACAATGGTATCCCATCTCCCCTTGCTCTTTGAAGGGGTACCACCCATCCAGTATAGTTATCACTGGGCTATCACAATGTCATCACAATACTAAAGACTGAAACAAAGCCGTGAGGTCAGACCCTCTGTATACAGCACACAGTCTCACCCTCACATCCTGTATGACCACATTTCTGCTGTTCACATGGCATTTCTCCAGCTTCCATTGCCCTGCAATGGACTGACGTGCTGTTGAAGGTCTACCTCACTTTACACTTTGCCCATGTCTTGTGTGTATACCCTGTCCGCTCCTAACGTGTATTTAGTTTGTGTAAATCCATCACTGCATCTGCATTTCGCAGTTCAGCTTCTGACAACATTGTGTTTCCCATCTGTGTATTTGGGTTCGGTGCTTGTTGGGTGCCTGTCGTGGTCCTTCTATTTACAATTGTACGCGGGGCATGCTGGGATATGCGCCCTGCCGGTGTTACACTAGTATAAAAAAAGGAATCTGGTCGAGTTTGTTCATTGACCAAATTTAGTTTTTGCGAACCAAATTGTTTGTAGGCCAAAGCATTTGTGAACTGCAAGCACTACTGTACTAATGATAAATTTGTATGAAAAAATGGAGACAATTTCTGAGACACCAGAGCGATCCATGTACTGTAATATTTATCTCATCAATAACACAGTAAAAATACACATTAGCGCCAATTCATCTTCTTTATTCATCATGAATATTTTAATTCATTAATGCAGGAGTCTGTGATAAATCGCTATCAGCATTTGGTTTATAATGGCCAATTAATGATAACTAAAAAGAAACAGAGAGACTGAAGACAGAACTTTCAACCATGATATGAGTGCTGTTGCTGCATAATTTGTCCACCAGGGGTCACAGCGCAACCCCCATCTCGGCAAGATGGATGACTTGAAATATGTTTCTATATCAAGTTGAATTATTTTTATTTCTATAGCACATTTAAAAACAATCTATGTTGTGCCAAAGTGCTGTAGGTCAAAATAATATAAATATATAGTAAAAGTAGAGACATTGGCCAATGTTACACAATGTTACACAAAAAATAATCAGAATCAGACTGTGGTTTATTGCCAAGTAGGTTGACCCTACAAGGAATTCTTTTTGGTATAATGGTGCTCCATGGAAAAACAAGACTAAGCAACAACCAAGTTCAAAAAACAGTGCAAAAGTTATACAATAATCTAGTAATAAATATAAAATCACTATAAATGTTAAATACATGATGTGCAAAGCAGAATAGTCAGATTAAATAGATAAATAAAATGTGTTCCTGTGTGTGCAGGGTCAGTACAGAGATGCATCTAATAAGAAGCGGTGTAAGGCTGAATTAGCTCCGAGACGGACTGGGGACCTATGCCATGTATCGCCTTAGAAAGAAATAAGAAATCTTTAAACTGTATTCTCAGAAATTCTCAAAACTTAACAGGTAGCCAATGCAATGCAGCCAACACAGGGGAAATTTGGTGTCTATTTTTTGTTGAGAGCCTGGTAGCACCGTTTTGAACAAGGTGTAGTCAGAATAAAGATGCTTCTGGTAAACCTGGGTACAGAGAACGGCAGTAACCCAATCAGGATAAAAGCAGGAGTAACTCTCCAGGTCTTTGGCTGAAAGGTGTGGTTTAAGCCAGGCTATTGAACTCAGCTGACAGAAACACCCCTTCACAACAGCATTTATTTGTTTATCAAACTCAGTGATGAATCAAAGATGACACCAAGATTTTTAGTATGTGACTGGAAGTTTTCTGAATGAGGCCCTAATTGTTCTCTGAGATCATGAACAGTGACCAAAACTCATTACCTCTGTCTTGTTTTCATTAATCTGGACGAAAGTCATTGCTGTCCTGTTCTTAATATCCTCCAGACAGTTAGAAAGGGCCACCAGAGAGCAGCAGTCACCAGGTTTTAATGGCAGATAGAGCTGCGTATCACCAGCATAGCAATGATATTTTACATAATAACGTTCACAAATAGAGCCCAAAGGAAGCATGTATAGAGGGAATATGAGAGGGCCTGTATCACAGGACTGGATATGTTTACAAATAAGGCCATAGTACTGAAGGGGTGTGGCCATCCCACACAGTGACAAGCCCATTCATTCACCTCATCTAGGCCTTTTTTTTTCCAACAATATCTTTATTAAAATTTAAAAAAATACAGAAATTACAGAAGTTTGAGTGCTTCCACATCGAAAGGAGCATCCAAGGCAACTAAATTATTGTATAACAATCAATCAACCTTCCTTGCAAATCAGACATTTAAAAGATGATAGAAAAATATTTAGGTGGAAGTACAAAATATGACCTGTAAATAATAACTTAATCAAATAAAAGAAAAACACAAAGCCCAAAAAAACCCCCAAAAAACATAAAAAATAAATAAATAAATAAATAAATAAATAAATAAATAAAAAACCCCAACAACAAATAAGTTTCTCTATTTTCCAAGGGTTGCTCAACTCCACCTCAATTGTACTGTTCTGTATTGTTCAAAATTACAAACTCAAATTTTTTTAGTTTAGGAAGCTGCAGAGGGCCGACATCAATTACATCTCATCTGCCTCATTCACAATACTACTAAGATCCACATTTTCCATATATTGCATAAAGGGACCCCAAATGTTTTGAAAAAGTGACAGTTTTCCCTTGACAATGTAAGTAATTTTCTCCATAGGTAAAGTTGTGGACAGTTCCTTTATCCAGTTAATGAGTTTTGGTTTACTGGTCTTCCTCCATGAGAGTGCTATGACTCTTTTTGCTAACAGTAGACATAAGTCCATGGCGGTAATTATCTTTCTAGACATAAGATGTCCATCAGGATATAAACCTAAAATAAATAGTTTAGGGTCAAGATCTAATTGTATACCCAATATAGTATCCAGAGCTTGTTTGATCTCTTTCCAAAACAATTGTACTTTATTGCATTCCCAGATACAGTGGAAGAATGTCCCTTTCTCCTCTCCACACCTGAAACACAAGTCTGGGCTATCACCATTATACTTATTAAGCTTTTTTGGAGTCACATATGTCCTCATTAGCCAATTATATTGCAGTACTTTAAGACGGGTACTGGTAGTTTGTGTTTGTGCTTCAGCACATGCCTCCTCCCAGTCTTCGGAGGATAAGTCCTCCTGTAAGTCTTCCCTCCAGGCATTAAGTTTCCCTAAAGAAGATTCAGGGGAACCCTCTACTAATATATTATATAGTTTGGAGATTATTCCCTTTCCAAAGCAATCTTTTTTCATTTCTGTTTCCAATGTGGATAACGGAGGGATTGACAAGCATTGATTTTGAGATAATCCAATAAAGTTTCTCATTTGTAGATATTTAAATCGATGTTTGCATGGAATATCATACTTGGCAATCAACTCCTCAAATGACATCAAAGTCTCATCCTCTGATCCCATGAGGTCCCCTATTGTCTTTAAACCTTTGTCAGCCCACTTCCTAAAACCAGGGTCTGCTCTGCCTGGAGGGAAAAAATGATTACCCCATATTGGGCTGAAGCGTGCGAGAGAGGTGGATTCACCCAGATATTTCTTAACCTGATACCAGATTATAATCATATTTCTGACTATAGGATTTTTTGTCTTTTTTTTCAACATTTTGACTTTTGCTGAATATAGGTATTGGGGAAGGGGAAGAGGTACCGAGCAGTTTTCAATATTCATCCAAGGCGGGAGGGATTTATCTGTAAAATAATACATCATAGTCCTCAATTGAGCTGCCCAATAGTACCAAAGTGGATTGGCACATTTGAGGCCTCCTCTTTCATACGGTAAGTACAAGAGTGATAAACGCAGCCTCGGTCGTCTATTATTCCACAAAAAACGTACAAACATTTTTTTCAGGTGTGAGAATAAATTAGCAGGAGGTGACAATGGAATGTTCTGGAACAAGTACAGAAGTTTGGGCATTATGTTTAGTTTAAGAACATTAATTCTTGCTATAAGTGACAAGGGCAAGGGTTTCCATCTATCTACAGATGAGATGATGGAATTTATCATAGGGGTGTAGTTAGCTCCAACAATGTCTCTCAAACATGGCACTATCCTAATCCCGAGATAGGTAAAACAGTCTACCATTTTGAATTGGAAAGAATTTCCGGCACTTCTTCTCTCTTCTGAGTTAAGTATCATTAATGAAGATTTTTCTTTGTTCACTTTATATCCTGATATCCGTCCAAATGTGTGTAATAAATCCAACAAGGCTGGGATAGAATCTTTCAGTTTTTCCAAAAAAAGGATGACATCATCTGCAAATAAAGCAATTCTATGTTCCTGTTGATTTACTGATAAACCAGTTATGTTTTTATGAGACCGCACCGCAATGGCAAACGGTTCAATTGCTAAAATAAACAATAAGGGGGACAAAGGGCACCCTTGCCTACATCCCCGTTTAATTTCAAATGGTTTAGATATAATTCCATTTGTCAGTATTTCAGCATATGGTTCATTATATAGAAGTCTAATCCACCGACAGAAATTATCCCCACAGCCAAATCTTTTTAATATTTCAAATAAGTAGGGCCACTCAACTCTATCAAAGGCCTTTTTGGCATCCAGTGATAGTAAAGCATTGTCTGTTTTTCCTTCCTGATTATGAAGAATATCCAACACTCGTCTCACATTATGAAATCCCTGTCTACCTGCAATAAACCCATTCTGGTCACAGGGAATTAGATCAGGTAAGAATCTCTCCAGTCTTCGAGCCAAAATTTTACAAAGTATCTTTAAATCCACATTAAGAAGACTTATTGGTCTTAGGTTTCCACATTTATTGCACGGTTTACCTGGTTTGGGTAGTAAAGTTATCAGAGCTCCTCTTAATGAAGCCGGAAGGATTCCCTTCTCAAATGAATCCGCGAACATGTCAAAAAGAGGGGACAGCAATTTAGTTTTAAATTTCCTATAAATTTCTGTCGGCAGCCCATCTGGGCCTGGGGTTTTACCTGTTTTCAAATGATCTATTGCTATAGATATTTCCTCCTTTGTTATAGGTGTATTAAGGTCTGCACTTATTAGTTCTGAAATGCTAGGTATCTGAAGGGTATCTAAGAAGAGATTTTGCTCTTGTCCCATATGTGTTATGTCTGAGCTGTATAGTTTTTCATAAAAAAAAAACTTAAAAGTTTCATTAATTCCTAGAGGGTCAACAATGATCTGTCCATCACTGTTTACAACTGAAGTAATGTTTTTCTCATTTTGTAATTGTCGGAGGCGCCAGGCTAATAATTTCCCGGGCTTTTCCCCTTGGTCATAGAATGATTGTTTAAGACGCAAAAGATGTGAGGCTGCTTTAGAAGCAGAAAGTTCGTTATACTGTGTTCTTAGTAATAAAAGCTTTTGATGGACTCTTGGACAAAAGGTTTGAAAGTATTCTCCCTCAAGCAGCTCAATCTCCGCCTCCAACTTTTTTGTTTTCTTATAAGTTTGGTTTGCTCTATAACTTGTAAAACTAATAATCTGACCTCTTACGTAGGCCTTAAATGCTTCCCACCTTGTGCAGGGTGACGTTTAATCCGTATTAGTTTCAAAATAAATATTTATTTGATTGTCTATTTTTGTTTAAATCTCCATCTAGGGGGATCTCTTTTTAGTCTTAAACCTTCATATATTAATGAGTTTGGCGAATGGTCAGATATTAAAATGCTATCGTAGTGACAATCCTTTATTTTGTACCTCATATTGCCAGAAACTAAAAAAAAAAAAAAAAAAAAAAGTGTATTTGAGTAGCAGGAGTATTTTAAGACCTTGGGGTTCATATCCCTCCAAATATCCCTCAGATCAAGTTCTTTCATAAAATGTTGAATAGTT
This sequence comes from Brienomyrus brachyistius, assembly GCF_023856365.1. Classification (NCBI taxonomy): domain Eukaryota; kingdom Metazoa; phylum Chordata; class Actinopteri; order Osteoglossiformes; family Mormyridae; genus Brienomyrus; species Brienomyrus brachyistius. The sequence goes on along the minus strand of NW_026042529.1, from coordinate 167,832 downwards.
TGTCTACTTTTAGGATGCGAGAAATCAATACCTGAGCTCCTATCCAATTCTGGATTCAATGTACAATTAAAATCCCCTCCTATAATAAAGCTACCAGACAGAGATGATGCTGTCAAAAAAAGATTATGAAAAAACTTTGGGTCGTCAATGTTTGGAGCATAGATATTTATCAGGATTATTTTTTCCGTAATAAGTGTGCCCTGTAAAATAATATATCTCCCCGCCTTGTCTTTAATAACCCTTGTCACATGGAATGGTATAGATTTGTGGATCAAAATCATAACACCTCTTGCCTGAGAGGTGAAGGGTGCAGAATATATACTGCCCTGCCACCTCCTCCTAATCTTCGCCTCTTGACTAGACAACAGGTGTGTTTCCTGAAGTAGCATGATATCAGAGTGCATAGATTTCACCCTAGTCATTACTTGTTTTACCTTCTCCAGTTTTTGTAGTCCTCTGCAGTTCCAAGAAGAAATTTTAATTCTTATTCCACCAGACATAACACACAGCACTAAATGAGCTTCCCAACACATTTGAAATATTAAAGGATAGAGAAACAAATAACATCTGAATGTCAAAAACTACACCCACAACAATAAGTATTGAACATACCCCTTTAACTTGAACTTTGGTACCCATTTCCCTCCCCCTATATATACTGGTACCTGTCTAACAGCTAAAGGTTGTTCCACCCAAAAGTGAGGATCAACCGACTATGCCTAAACACCTTTCCCCCCTACCCCACCCCGCTACATAAACAGAAAAACTCGTTATTGGATACATTAAGAAAATTAGGCTACTAATAGTAGCTGTAAGCCTCTGGACCGATAAACAAATATAACAAATTGGCCTTTCTCTTTCACTCTTCTTTTAAAACTTAAAGCTCAGTAATTATTCCTTCATGCCAACACACAGCATGTCAATGATTACATTCTCAACCCAGTCCACTTTCTGACCTCAGAGCCTTCACAAAATTCTCCGCTTCACCTGGCTGGTTAAAGATGCGAGACTTTCCGTTGTATGTCACTATCAGTCGCGCGGGAGGAATCATGCCGTACCGGATCCCCATGGAGCGAAGCTGTTGTCTCACGGCGTTAAACTCTTTCTGTTTTCTGTGTACACCGGTCGCCAGGTCCTCATAAAATCTCACCGGACGGTTCTTGAAAAGAATCTGTCCCTTTGCCCTGGCAGCTCTTATCACGGTCATTTTATCCTTGTAATTTAGGAACTTCATGATCATTGTCCTCGGTGCAGCGGTGTTTGACGTATTCTTCTGGCCGATCCGATGAGCTCTCTCCAGCGTCAGAGCGGTATGTAGCGGTGCCAAGTTCAGAGCCTCCGGCAGCCAGTTTTCCAAGAAGACGCACGCGTCCTCTCCTTCCGCGCCCTCGGGCAGGTTAACAAGTCTCAAGTTAGAACGTCGCGATCTGGCCTCCAGATCCAGCACTTTGTCTTCGAGATCTTTGTTGTTATTTTCAAGAGTCCGTGCCTTTGCTTCCAAGGTGGTGATACTATCTTCTGCTGCAGATATCCGGGCCTCCGCCTCACCGACCCGTTTAGCACACTCATTAACATCCTTCCTCACAGTCTCTATTGCTGACAAAATACCGTCCAGTTTGGAGGAAAAATCCGATTTCAAGTTTGCAATAGCCGCCAGTACTGCGTCTAAGCTTTCGACCGTCTTTCCCCTCTCATTTGGCTTGTCAATTTTCTCCTCCATCACCTGACAGGTGTTGGTATTATTCTCGCTATCTTCACCACTAACATTAGCTTCACAGCTAGCCTCGGAGCTCGACTTAGAAGTGAAGTTAGACAATTTCGACTGAGTCGGTCTACTAATGTTTTTACCAAGTTTCTTTTGCGAGAGAGGCATCACTACTGGTCTTGTTCAACGTCCAATAAACGAGTATTATTCAGGATTTTACAGAAACATAGCGGAGCAGAAGTGGGCACGTCTTCTCAGCAAGCCGCCATTACCGGAAACCCTCATCTAGGCCTTTTACTAGGGATTTAAGGTCCTGGTTTTCCTCTCAGACCCTAGAACACACTGCCAGGCTCAGATTCCCGATCCCACATCCTGCTGAAGCCCTTCCCAAGATCAGACACTAGTTTTGTTTTCCTTGTTCTTATAGTAAAATGATGGTCTTTGACTTTTATACATTATCACTGTTCTGTTAATTACACATGACCTAATCTAAGTATTACACAAACCAAGCATAATTACTTAGAGATGTCATAAGATGGAAAATCCTTATTCAGTTAATTATTTTCCCCACAGGTGCTGACAGTGTGTCTACAGTGAAATGGGCCTGTGTACAGAGAGGATGATCTGTAACAATCCCATGTTCCTATGGTGACAGATATAAAACTCATGTGAAATACTGGTGCAGAGGGTATAATGTGAGGTCATGTACTCCCATAGTACACACTGACTCTCCACTGGAGGGTAAAGTGTGAGTCAGAGATGATCCTGACCAGCAAGTCTTCACTGTGACCATCAACAATCTGACAGCTGTAGGAATTATTAGCTCAGGTATATTTTAATATCTCCACCAATATGTTTTGAAATTAATTAACTTTTAATTAATTATTATTTGATGCTGATTAGTAACCAATTGTTATGCCGAATGGTCGGTTCCTCCAAACTCAAATGCGAATCCCAGTGAGTCTGTTAATGTGAGACTTAAATGGGATTCATTAATAACCCGTATCGCTTAATAACTTGGGTTAGTAGGCTCGTCCAGCGAGCTGGGTCACCAGGTAATGTAAACGATCGGTAGCGAAGCTCCCCTCACGGCCAATGAGAGAGAGTCTCGCGATATTTCAGGCGAGTTTGAGGTTTCAGAGCGTAGTAGGCAGATCGCAGAGGCAGGGACTATTGTGAGCACTCAATGACGGAGGCTGAAGTTGTGTAAAAAGACATACATTTATTCCTACAACTAACATAAGACAGACATTATACCTAACAAACAATAAACATGAAATAACGGAAAAGACACAAACGATGTAATCATGAAAATGCAGTGACCAGATTTAAAATGATTAACCTAAAAAGGGAAAAACTGTTCTGCAAAGCAAGCAGTTTGTAGGAATATAAACCTAAAGGAATATAGCAGGTGAATAGGACAGTTTAGGTTGTTAGAAAGGAAAGGAAGTTGGTTTACTTGGATGCAGGAAAGAGGGAGGTCTTTGCAGTTGGTTGCAGTGGCTGATGAGCTGATGGGTGATGGCTCTCAGGGAGGCGCGGTGTTTGCAGCGGTTGTTGGAGTGGAGTCCCGTACTGGTGCAGAGGGTATAATGTGAAGTCATGTACTCCCATAGTACACACTGACTCTCCACAGGAGGGTAAAGTGTGAGTCAGAGATGATCCTGACCAGCGAGTCTTCACTGTGACCATCAACAATCTGACAGCTGAGGATTCCGATCGGTACTGGTGTGGTGTGAAGTACAGTGGAGCCTCTCTGATCAGGTTAATCTGTCAGTCACTGATGGTAAGATGTCTGTACTGCAGACTGTAGCCAATGAGATGCACAGTATGTAACATGTCACTGAGTCAAAAAGGAAGGACCTTAACACAAACACTGATGGAAAAATGTTTTAATATTTTAAAAATCTGCATTTTAATTTAATTCAATATGATAAACGAGACTTGGAAGAAGTAACAGTGTCAGCTAAATCGGGCGACTTCATGAGGTTAAATATGATAAGCAATATGTTAAAAAATGTCAGGGGTTGGCCAAACATTTACATACAGTATGTATGTTGTAATGGGCTGATATTCATAAACATTTCATTGCTGTGGAAATCGTTGAGTGTTTTACCTGTGTGTTGAAGTCCTCCAGGGCTGTCAGTGGACAAACAGGAGGTGACGGGTGTGGATGGAGACAGTGTCAGTGTTACTATGGAAACAACAAAAGACAAAGGATGTGGTGTAAGATTGGGGGCTCCTGTGCTTCAGAGAGATCAGTGAGTTTGCATGGGAGGCCTGTCCTGATCAGGGATGACACAGAAAATAAAACCTTCATTGTGACAATGAAGAGGAAGAGGAAGGACACTGGAGAGGAAGGACACTGGCTGGTATTGGTGGCTGGTTGTGGAATCCTGCAGATTCCAGTTCATATTACTGTTAAACATAAGTAATTGATTTAAATCTGCCTGTGAATTATTTATGCTTGAATATAAATAGATACATACTAATCAACCCAGCAGTTTCACTCACGAAGGGGTTTGTGCTTCTTTGTGGGGATAATCCCCTATTTATCAGCTGTTGTGAAACAGAGTTATTTATTGGGATTATTGTTTCAATGATAGTGGCACGGTGGTCCAGTAGGCGGCGCTGTTGCTTCACGCCTCCATGTTTAGGGGTTTGAATCTGGCTTCTGCTCTGTATGTGTGGAGTTTGCATGTTCTCCACATGCTGTGTGGGTTTCCTCCAACAATCCAAAAACGCACAGTCAGGCTAATTGGTGTCTTTAATATTGAATGTGTGTCTTCTAGTTTATGATCAGTCTGTAATATGACAAAAATCACAGCATTTTCCACAGACATACAGCCAGTCACTTGTTATGTATACAAATCCAGACAAATCCATGTAGCTTGCAACATAATTCAGGCATTTTTTCATCTTTGTGAGGATGAATTGTTACTAATGGTGTGCAGACTGACTAACATGTCTGTAGGTGGTTTTTCATTGCAGCGTAGACCAGTGTTACAGTTGTACTCTGTAATATCTGTTCCAGTGCTGCATCCATCCATTGTCTGAAACTGCTTGTCTAACTCAGGGTCCCTATGGGCGCAAGGCAGGGAACGTCCCATGACAGGGTGCCAACCCATTGCAGGACACGCTCACACTCCATTCCCTCGCACAAGCACACCTACCGGCAATTTGACAACTCCAATTAGCCTCAGCATGTTTTTGGACTGTGGGGGGAAATCAGAGTCCCTGGAGGAAACCCCACAATGACACAGGGGGAGCATGCAAACTCCATACACATGGAATTCCAGCGAAGACTTGAGTACACGTGCCAGAGGAGTGAGGCGACAGTGCAAACCACTGCACCACCATGCCACCCTGATACAATAGATACATTAAAATATGTTAATAAAATCATTTATCTCACCTGTTCACTATCAGTGCCCTGGGATGTGAACACTAATTCATTGTTCTCCATCTAATCATTTTCTCTGTAGAATATCTTTCATAATTTATATTTCAGTTTCAAGAGTGACCTTTTCTTAGTCTTACTTACTTCAGTCAGAATAGATTCACTGTTTTGCTCTTCAAGTTTAAATGTGATATGTGTGACTGACAGACACACTGGTGTATTATATGTCTCACAGGTGGGAGCAGGTTCTGGATGCTGTACTGAAAGCTGGGACTGGTGTGTTTTACGTGATTTGCACTATCATCACCATTCAGCTGCACTGGACCTCCTGTAGAAAGCAGGAACCAATCAGAGAGAAGCAGAGGATCTCCCTGGATCAGAGGAAGCTGGCAGAGGAGATGACCTTCGTGGAGTAGAATGAGTCAGACGAGCTGTAAAATAAACGGTTATGCTAACTGCAGTGAGGCCTCTCTCACTCGGCCCTGCTCAGTCTGTACAGTCATAGCATGAGAGTCAGTTAAACACAGAGGGGATGATTATCTGCTGGCAACCTGTACAACCACGTATTGGCCACTTATTCACAAGTGCTTTGCTGCCACCTGCTGGTTAATGTTTAATAATCGTTATCTTGTGAAGGTAAGACTGGTTTTTATTAAATTGTCTCTTGATTCTGAAAAAATATGGTACTATGCAAAAGTCTTGGGCCATCAAAGAAAACGTTTAATGCTATTTAATTGGGTTGTGTATATTTGCTCAGAACAAAAACACAATTATCATAAAAATATATGCAAATTAAAAGTGACACAATAAAAACTAACAAGAATTTCTTCTTTTCTCCATAAAGTTACTGATGCCTTGTTGGATCGCTAGATGAACCACGCTTTGGATCCTAAACCTCTCCTCAGGGGCACCCCAGCCATTCCATGTATTTGTTAAATTCTGCCACCAGCTCACTTAATTAATTAATTTAATTAAACAAATGTGTCATGCCCGGCTCGTCCGCTCCTCCTGTGTGCCACACCCCCTGATTACCCACGTGTTTTCTCCCGATTGTACCCAGCTGTATCTAGTTAATTTGCTCAGTCCTGTGTATTTCAGTCCGTGTCTTACCCGAGTCCTTTGTCCGTCATTGATGTCAGTTGATGTTCGTGCCCTCGTCCCTGAGATTAAACCCCTCGTTTGCCCTGATTCTCGGCTGTCTGCCTGCTTCTTACCCGCCTGCCCGCGATCGCTGCCGTCTCCCGTGACAAAATGTTAATGATGCATTGATTAGCCATAGGAGTTGTGTTATAAAAAGATATAGGTCTATTGGATGGTTGGTGCAAATGTTTTACTAACTTTAGAAGAGATTTTGAAATGACTGGGCTGCCACACTTTGACGGACAAAATATTATAATTCTAGACCAAGATGAAGATCATTTGAACATCATTTTCTTCGACAGCCCAAGACTTTTGTACAGTTTTGTATGTGTCTTTTATACTGGTCATAATTTGTTTAAATACATGATTAATAAATTGATACTTTACAAAACATTTCATATTTTTCTGAAATTGGTAATTATTAAAAATGAATTTCACAAACTTAAATGGTTTGGCTGCGATGGGCTGGCCCCCCATCCAGGGTTGTTCCCGTGCCCATTGCTTCCGGGATAGGCTCCGGACCCCCCACGACCCAGTAGGATAAGCGGTTTGGAAAATGGATGGATGGATGGATGGTAATTATTAAAAATGAATTTCACAAACTTAAATGGTTTGGCTGCGATGGGCTGGCCCCCCATCCAGGTTTGTTCCCGTGCCCATTGCTTCCGGGATAGGCTCCGGACCCCCCACGACCCAGTAGGATAAGCGGTTTGGAAAATGGATGGATGGATGGAGGGATAAATGGTTTGGAGTTTTTAGGTCACCCCTCCTCGTCAGAGCCCACCAATCAGGGACTCTTTAAAAGAGTGATGTAATCGGGAACGCCCACTTTTCAATCTGCAGTACAAATACACCAGCTTGTCTCTGCTAACAACAGCCTGTGAATGTCAGTTAAGGAGGAAACAGTACCACATACATATTGGCCAACATCAAATGAAAATGTAACACACGAAAACAGGACTGCCCACTTATCACTCTGCGTAAAATCACACCAGCTTGTCTGAGCTGACAGCAGCCTCACATATCAGCTAAGGAGGAAGACGGCATATCAAAAGTAAAAAGAAAGACACCATCAAATGAAAATATCCCTGTGTGATCTATTGGTTTCTGCTTTCACTCCCATTAAATGACAGTAAGTCTAGTTGGTGTCCGTGGTGCTGAAAACCTGGATCAGTAAATTCCAAATGAAACTTCTTTACCTGATTTAACTGTAACTCACTTATTTTGTTGGCAATGATGCTTTGTTGAGTCTAGAAAGGCGCAAAGTGGGTTTCAGATAAATTAAATGAAGTAGTTTTGCTTAAAAACCAAAAAGCTTTGAACAATCAGTTCAGCTTTGGACTGTAGTGCTTCACAAAAGTAAAATCCATCCAGTTAAATCTCTTTATCCCCAAGTCAAGAAGATATCAAATGCAGAAGCACATTGTGGGAGATACAAGGTGCAGACACATTAAAAGCACTTTTTTTGTGTGAACATTATAAAACAGATTGATACACATTAAGCAGTTTGTAACTTTACATCCAGACCTACATCAGTCAGAAAAAGCAGGCGATGACCATCCCATCCAGCAGCTTCATCTCTGATTGTACAGAATCCCATGTCAGCGTAACTTCTGAAGTCATGACTAAACTAATTTCCAGCTCTGCCTTCAGTTTCATCTGTTAAATTAAATTAGGAACTAAACTAAACTAGGAGGGAAATATAGTCAAGCTACTTAAGTAGCCGAATTTTGTGTATCCACTAGAGGGCAGCCACACATAGATTCCCTTATGAATGGTTCTGATGCTTCCGGAAAGCACTGCACAAAGACCCAGGTATGCCAGTGAGGAACGGATAAAGAGCAGACGGATCCAAATACTAGCTGTAATATATAGTATTTTCAATGAATTTAAACAAATTAATATAACAGTGTCAGAGTGTCAGATCCATGTGACTTTTTATGATTGAAGAACTTTGAAAGCCTGAATATAACTGAGGAGGCCCACGGACCCCATTATGTGTGAAACATCATTGTGGTGCTGAGAGAAACACAGGACTGCTGATAAGACCCAGATGAAGTGAATTACCTGACTTTGCCCCCACCCATCCCCCCCCCCCCCAGGATACCCCCACCCCTGTCATACAGACACCTTCCTAACGGACCTCATGATTTGTGCTGATCCACACATATGAAAAGGACCTACTGCAGTGACATTTTAAAACTGTATAAAACATAATAAAGACTGAAATAAAGGCCTGAGGTCAGACCCTCTGTATGTAGCACACAGTGTTTCTGCAGAGTCTCACACTCACATCCTGTATGACGACTTTTCTGCTTTTCAGAATAAGTCTGATTTCACTGCTCTTTGCTCATTTGCAATATGAGGAAGTAACAGTTTAGAAAAGAACTAGACTTATTTGATTAATTTGTTTGTAGTTTAAATTCTGTGAGCATGAATGATTCACTGTGAAGACCAGCTATCAATAATTTTGCTATGAAATCATGTTTCTAAAATGATAAGATTCTAGATGAAATCAAAATATTTATTCCTGGTAAGAGCAGGACAACAGCAGCATCAAACTGTTTTCCTTTTTACAGACAAGAAATAGACAGGAAATGCATCAGTGCACAAACAGTTTATGAAAATCAAAGATAGATGGATGATTTTTAAACATTTAAAACCCACAAAAAGGGAGGCAGTGAGGTTAAGGAGAGTCAGGAAGTCAGTGTCAGTCTCCACAGATCTGAGGTCAGCGATACACACATAAGGCTCCTCTGATGCTCCTCTTCATCCTCTTCTTCACTGATGGGCCTCCAGGTGAGGATCACTTACTCTGGGACTCCACCATTCAGCGTAGTTAAGATGAAGATACATTTTGCACAATATACTTACTACATCTGTTTGTTTATATTCATATTGTTCCATGAAGTTTGATCACTTCCCGATTATAGTCTGTGGTGGTAGCATGTTGACCGACTGATTTTAGAATTGACTGCAGTCTTCTTTGTGTCCACTATGTGGCAGCAGTATAAAGGAAATATCTTATTCTGTCACAGCTGCTGGTGTGTGTAAAAATTCACATACTCTGATAACAAGTAATTCTGCCTCCAACTGTTTGTCAGGGATCTGGGCAGGAATGAATTACATGCCGACTGTACATACAACAGAGATAGGCTCCTGGGAGAACTTTGCCAGAAGTTGAAACACGACTTTAAGAATGGCACTGATACAGAGTACTCAGCTGTTTGGTTGAAACTAAATCTTGGTCTGGATTTTTACATTCTGGACCTGAACTACCCACTGCTGCACTGACCCCCACCTTCTTCTTTTTTTTTCCCTTTGTCCTGTCCGGCAGCTTTAGCAGAATCATGGTCTGAATGCACTGCTGTGACAAACATGTTTGCTTTACCATGAGGGGTTCTATAAACTCTGTATAGGCCTCTCATGTTGATCGATTTCATTTTTTAAATTTAAAAAATGTATTTATTTCATTTTTAACCCGTAAAGTATTGCAGTGGGTGAGCTGGCCGAAGAGGATGGACAGATTAGGAGGGAAAAAAAGAAGGAAAAAGAAGAAAGGAGCAAGTGAGATGAAATGAAAGTTTTTAGCGGGTGTCTCTAACTTTGCTCTGCCATTGCATGCACACCACTTCCAGGGCCAGCCTTGCTCTCACGCTGATATACTGTCAGATTATGCACATCTTATATGTTGTTTTAACCCTTAGCGTATTAGTAAAGGCTGTTTTGTACTTACTTGATGTGATGGTCCACTTTACTGTGGCCTTGAGCCACATTAGAAATTTATTTCTGATATATTTAACTTAATCCTCATTTTTCTTTTGCCCATGAGCACGAAACAGCTAAATAATTAGCATGATGCAGAAGTTATTCTCAGACAGGCACTTAATCTAAAAAGCAGAAATGTCATCATACACGATGTGAGGGTGAGACTGCAGACACACTGTGTGCTGCATACAGAGGGTCTGACCTCAGGCCTTTGTGTCAGTTGTTATTATGTTTGATTTGTGATTCTCACCTGGAGGCCCATCAGCGGATGAAGAGGAGCATCAGAGGAGCCTTATGTGTGTCTCACTGACCTCAGATCTGCGCAGACTGGCACTTACTTCCTGATTCTCCATAACTTTGCTGTTTCTCTGTCTTTATCTGTTACTCAGGAGTCCTGAAGTCCAATGAAAAATCCGCTTTCTCCTGTCTATTTGGCTGATACAAGTTCTGCTCACTTCTGCTTGGGTTGCATGGATCACCAGCCACTTGTCACCAACTAACAGACCACAGCCTACCTGACCAATGTCATAACTGGTGCACCTAGGTATAAAATTTAGTCTCACTGTCTCCAAAAAAGGTCACTGTCTGGAACCCCATGGAACCACATTTTTGATTCCTTAGGCAATTTTTACACTATGTGACAAACAAAAACAACACACAAGTTTGTCTCAACACAGGCTCCATAGTCAAGAAAGCACAGCAGCACCTCTACTTTCAGCGGAAGCTGAGAAAAGTCCATCTCCCATCCTCACAACATTTTACTGGGGAACTACTGAGAGCATCCTGAGCAGCTGCATCACGGTCTGATTTGGGAACTGCCTCGCCTCAGATCATAAGACCAGCGGATAGTGAGGATAGCTGAGAAGATTATTAGAGTCTCTCTCCCCTCCATCATGGACATTCACATCACACGCTCCATCCGCAAAGCCACCAACATTGTGGATGACCGCACCCACCCCTCACATAATCTTTTCACTCTGGCATCTGGAAAAGCATTCAGGCCTCCACAACCAGACTCAGAAACATGGCGCCTGACTACTGAACTCTCAGGGACTGATCTGATACCACACACAACACACACACACACACAGCTGTGTAATTATATCTTCGTGGGGACTCTCCATTCATTTCTATGGGGAAAACTGTAATCCCAACATGACAACTTTAACCCCTACCAACCCCTAACCTTAACCATATGTAACCAAACCAAAAACAAGACTTTTGGCATTTTTAGTTTTTTGACTGTATTTACAGATCTTTGTGAGTACCTGAAAATGCCCCCCAAAACATCAAAATAACAGGTTTTTGTCACATTGTGGGGGACATTTGGTCCCCACAATGTAATATACACCTAATCCACACACAAACACAGAGTAGGTATTTGAATCTTTGTGGGGATTCTCCATTCATTTGTATGGGCGTAACCCCAATCCCAACTATGGGAACCTTAAACATTGCAGTAGTTACCAAGCAGTAACAGTAAGCAACCAAATAAAATGCAAGACTTTTTGAATTATTCCTTTGGCTGCATTCAAAGAATTTAATAAAATTCAGTATCTTCTTACTTTCGGGAACGAAAACATGTCCCTACAAAGTCAAAATAACATGTTTTTATAGCACTATGTACATAACCACCCACCCAAACGCGCGCACACAATCACACACAAACAGGCCTACCTACAGTATACCCTCCATAGATTACTGAATGAAATATCTGTAAAGCAGTTATTATGGCATGGCGTTTGGTTTGAACATGCAGTTTTTAAGAATATTGCGCTAATTCTAAACGAAAGACTGCACTAATTCTAAAATAGCTATATAAGAACTTTATTTACCATTAAATAAATTATAAATCAAACCAAAATTTAGTCTCTCAAAAAACTTGTATATGACATATCTTTGTTCACATTATGAGAAATTAAAAACACCAGGACACAGAATGTGAATAACAAGAACTATAGTGTTCTTTCTCAAAAGCGTACCTACCAACGTGGCTAAAATGCTAATTGCGTTCGTCAGCTATGGAAAAAAAACAGCGGGGCACCCCAAACATCGCGGTATTACGCATTACCGTAATACTGCGTAGCAAAGACATAATGTCATAAAAAAATTACAGTCAGTATTTATAGACAGAACTGCGTGGTTTCCCATTGACAAGTAGATACATGGTTTACGGGCTTGAAGGCGGTTAGATCAACAAATCCAATCACGCTCAGCCAAAACAAGCACGAGCTAAACATACTACTATTGATTGGTTCACCTTCAAATTCGTCCCGCCCTGACAATTAATTCTCGTTTTCATTTGTTGAAAATGGCGTCAGTACATATCTTCATCCTTTCGACCAATGAAAAATTTCGCTGGTTTCCATAGAAACAAAATCAGTGCAGTTTGAACATAAACTTTCTGACAGAGCGATGGCGCAGCGGTGAGAAGCATCTCTTCCTATGTTTCTTGCTATTTCTTCAGATTATGTTTTGTTAGCATAGTTAATTATATATTTCATTGTATGTCGTGATATAGTTCATGCAAATATTGCCGCAAAATATAATTGAAATATATTTAAAATTAGTAGCTTAAACTGTAGATGCTGTGGCCATTTTTCGTAATGTGATTGTTTATATTTAAATTGTAAGAGAAAATAATTGTGTTAAACTTAAAAACAACAAGCCTTATGGTTGATACGATTGGTTTTACTCATCCGGTCTGTCGTAATGCGTTTCATCTGAAGATGTTATTCTGAAAAGAGCCCCTATACGTTTACTTTTTAAATGTCCCATGTTGTTGAAGTAAGATTAACCGTTTGCTGGGTTCATTACCATGGCGATGTTATAACGTACCGAAGCAGCGTCCTGATTTCGCCAGCGTTACTGTATAGGTTGTGAAACAGTTTTAGCAATTTGGCCGCTTCTATCGGAGTAGCCTCGATGCCACGAGCAGCCAATGAAGGCTCCATCCCTTTCCATAGGCATTCTTGGTGAATAGCATTTAGCAAATGTCTGGAGTACGTTGAAAATACAGTGTCTAGTTTGGCTTTGAGAGTATCACAGACGGCTAGTTAATTATGTTAACCAGAATGAAAATTCCGAAAGCTGTTTCCTGGACCAACGACCAGCACTGGGGAGCCTGGGACCTGTGGGACGAGGTGATCGACTGGGGAGAGAGGAAAGGTTTGGAGGAGTGCTCACCAGCGACACCCCCCACTGTCCAGGCTGGGGAGGTTATGGGGGGACTGGGAGGTGTGACGGACTGGTGTAAGGGAGGGGAGGGTGTGAGAGTGATAGGCAATGCTGGCATTGTTTCTGAGACTCTTCAGAGAGGAAACTGGCGGTGTAGAGATAGATGTGGGTCTGGTATAGATAGAAGATGTAGAAGTGGTGGAAAATTAATATTAAAGTTGAGCTTGTAGAGCTCTTGACACAGAGAAGAGCCAAAATACAAGGAAGATGAAGCTGTGGTTCTTCTGCTGCTGTTTGGGGAACATTAAATGTTTGAAACAGTATCAAAGATAATGAATTAAGTGTGCTAAATTTTGAGATGTATAGTGGAATGTTTATTAATAATTGTTAATGTGGCGCCCCTGAACCCCCTCGGTTGGCCGCCCCTGCCGGTTGTGTGGGGTCGGGGATGAGGACTAATCGGGGCCAGTCGGGGATCTGGCCCCGGTGCCGGGGGGGGCCCACTCCTGCACGCCCTTATTGCTCCCCTGGGCCGGACACCACATTTCATACAACACTAGAGCTTTGAGGGGCAGTGGGGAGGTTTTACTTGCACATTAGACACCACATGACACTAGGGCTGAGGAGGTGGGTATAGGCAGGTGGGGTTCTGCCGTCTGCCAGCGGTGGGGTGCCCGTGCCTCGACTGTTCACCTGCTTTTTGCACTTTAGTTATATACACAGTCCATGCTACATTAGGGCCTTGGGGTGCAGGGAGGGGGATGGGGGACTCTGCCATCTGCCAGTGGTGGGGCCCTCATACTCGATCTGCACCCACTAATTTTAATGCATTGTAGACATAAACACACAACTCTCTCACACTTGTACATGCACACTTCACATTAACATGGGACGGGGAATCAGTGGGGGCTGAGAGGTCCCCCCTAACTCTCTGTCTCTGGCCCTGCGCGTGTGGGGTGGCCCGGCAGGTAGAAGACGGCTCTGGCCGGTGTGGGCCGTCTCCTCTTGTGGGCTGCGGGCTGGGTGGTCCTTGGCTCTGCTGCGCCGTGGTGGGGCCCTGGCAGGCGGTCCGGGGTATCTAGGGATGCTCTGAGCCCTTCTAGGCGAATTGTAGGGTTCGGTCTGGGCTGGGCGGGGGGTCTGCCGCTCCCCGGTTGACGCAGGTCCGCTCCTGGGTGGTGGGGGGGGGGGGGTGCACTTTGTTTGTATGGGTCTCCCTTAGATCATCCTGCAGTGTCGGGGAGGGGGGGGGACGTGCCGGGTCGCTACAGTGGGCGGTGATCCGTCCTGCCGGGGAGCGGGCTGGGGGGACCGTCCGCCAGGGGAGTGTTCCCGGTTGATGGGGCCCTTTGGCCCTGGACCCGCTTCCCTCGGTGGAGGGCTTGCGGGAGGGACTGGGGGGCTCGCTGTCTGTCCCCCCTATGCGGACCTCCTTTTACAGGGGTTGGGCCCCCCTTAGTCCCTCGTGGGCTCCCTCTCGGGTTGGGCGGGTGGTTGTCTTGTGGACATATGGCCATAGGCCGTGTGTTTCTTATGGTTGTTTGTACTCTGTATTCCCCTACACTTTATTTTCTCCATCCCACCATTACATCTCCAGCCCGCTGTTCCTGGGAAAAGCCACCTGCCAATCATCCTTGGAGCAGCAGCCATTCTCAGGATCTCCTACATCACAGATCACCTAATAAACACAGGACCTGTCGACGACTGGAGAAAAGGAGAAACGCTGAAGCACACTGGGCATTTTGGAAGCATTTCATCATAATAAATTACCTTTGCCTTTACAGTTTCTGTGTACAGTTTCATTATAGTAAATTGCACTTAGTTGTGATTACTCAGTTACAAAGACAATGGGTCACTCTATAATGGGTGATGGTATGCTTTTAGCTGTGCTTCCACAGGTTGTATCTGCCTTAGTAAATGACTAAATGTCTTTTTCACAAATGATTTTGATTATGTTTGTAGAATTAAATTAAAGGTAAACCTGTACATTGGTTAAAATAACATCTGACTGCTACAATAATACATCATACAGCGTTTTTTGTACTAATGTGCTACCTTGAGACATTCAGGTTGTATAATAAACAATTTTAATAAGAATTGTGTTAAGTAATTAACTTTCAAAATCTATCAATACCATGCAAAAGTGTAAAGTCAAATTTATGAGATACTTATTACAATAAACGGAAGTAGTCTGTACCCATTTAAAGAGGCTTTACATCGTACAGCTTCTTATACTGGTCTGGTTGGTGGGTATAAAGGATCTATTAGAAATCTTCCTCCTCCAAATGTATCATATCATTTCATGAGTTTTGGTAGAGTGGGGGTAGCAGGATAATAATAGGATTTACTGGTTATTTTTAAACAAAGAGGAAGTACACAGTCCAACCAGGTACTATATTGAAATGCTAACAAGTTTTTAAATATTTTTATTCAAGTGACTTTAAGTCTGGATAATGTTTTTAATGGTTGGCAACGTGTGTATTACTGTATAATTAAATAATTAAACTTCTGAAATGGCCGCTCAGTGCAGGAGGAGGCTGCAAACCTGAAGAGGCACACAACCGTATGGGTGGGGCAGGGGATCAATGGTGTGAGGTAGAGGACCAGGGCAGTGGGATTGCAGTGGCACAAGGGCAACCGTGTGGTCATCATGGGCTCCTCCAATGGCAGCTTCAGGTAAGTCGCTCTGATAAACCCCGTTAGACTCCAGTGAAGTGAGTGAGGCTGCAGCGCTACACTGGAGGGGACACATGTGGGCTCAGGGGCCCATGTGACTGTAGCAGAGGAAGGGATCTCTAGCTGATGTGGAGGTACAGGCCCAGTGGCAGTAAGGGGTGGGCAGTCAGCTGCAGAGGCTGCGGGGCCAGCGGCCCCACTGTACACATGGACCGCAGGGAATCTCAGCATGTTGTGCCCAAAGTCCAGCACACATGCCGTGCTCCGGGGGAAATTCAGGCCCAGGATGGAGGGATCGAGCATGTCAGCCATCCACATAGTTACTATTCACAACTAAACCCCCCATGTCAAAAGGGAACAACCCCGTCCCTCTTAAAGGGGCCAGGTCACCAGTCATTGTTCTCACCTGCACCAATGTCAGTTCTAGACAGTGTCTGGTCTCACCAGGGTTGCAGTGGAACCTGTATGGACTAGGGCAGTACATGCGACTCACATCACTATGGTGGGTATGTGACAGAAGTTGCCTCTGTGAGTCCAATCCGTAGTCACCACCTCTGCAGCAGGTGGCAGCAGGGCCACCTCCCCGGTGTCAACAAGGAAGTTCCGGAAATTAACCTTGTTGGCCCACATCTTCCCGGCTATGCGTGCCCTTGGCGGAACCCTGGGTGGCGGTGAACTTGGGACACTGTCTGAGGATTGAGGGGTGGGGGGGGGGTGCTGCTGCCTGTCAGCCTACAGGCAGTCTGCCTCCAGGAAGTAAACCTGAGGGCCTGGGTCCTCCAAGCCCTTTGGCGTTTACAGCTTGGTTGATTTCTCCCGCCTCGTTCCCCGCCACCTTGCTGCCCACAATTTCTCTCTCCAAAGCCAGTTCCAGGGCCTCGTCTAGGGACGCAGAGGGGTTGGCTGTGTCTGAATGTGAGCTATCTGGGGTTAAGTGTCTAGATAAACTGATCCCTGGCCAGTTCACTCTGTACTGATAGAGCCATGTGAGCACAGACACGCCTACACAACCCCTTGATATCATTAAGCAGGATGCAGAGAGACTCATTTGACTCAGTCCCTGCACCTATTGTTTAACTGAGAGGGCAGAAGTCCTCACACTGCCCACAGCGATTCTGCAGGGCACTGACCAGTGTCTCATCCAGGGGCTCAAGCAACCAGCAGTGTACACCTCAGAAAAACATGTGTGACAACCCTGAGGACCTGCTTGCATACCACAATGGTATCCCATCTCCCCTTGCTCTTTGAAGGGGTACCACCCATCCAGTATAGTTATCACTGGGCTATCACAATGTCATCACAATACTAAAGACTGAAACAAAGCCGTGAGGTCAGACCCTCTGTATACAGCACACAGTCTCACCCTCACATCCTGTATGACCACATTTCTGCTGTTCACATGGCATTTCTCCAGCTTCCATTGCCCTGCAATGGACTGACGTGCTGTTGAAGGTCTACCTCACTTTACACTTTGCCCATGTCTTGTGTGTATACCCTGTCCGCTCCTAACGTGTATTTAGTTTGTGTAAATCTATCACTGCATCTGCATTTCGCAGTTCAGCTTCTGACAACATTGTGTTTCCCATCTGTGTATTTGGGTTCGGTGCTTGTTGGGTGCCTGTCGTGGTCCTTCTATTTACAATTGTACGCGGGGCATGCTGGGATATGCGCCCTGCCGGTGTTACACTAGTATAAAAAAAGGAATCTGGTCGAGTTTGTTCATTGACCAAATTTAGTTTTTGCGAACCAAATTGTTTGTAGGCCAAAGCATTTGTGAACTGCAAGCACTACTGTACTAATGATAAATTTGTATGAAAAAATGGAGACAATTTCTGAGATACCAGAGCGATCCATGTACTGTAATATTTATCTCATCAATAACACAGTAAAAATACACATTAGCGCCAATTCATCTTCTTTATTCATCATGAATATTTTAATTCATTAATGCAGGAGTCTGTGATAAATCGCTATCAGCATTTGGTTTATAATGGCCAATTAATGATAACTAAAAAGAAACAGAGAGACTGAAGACAGAACTTTCAACCATGATATGAGTGCTGTTGCTGCATAATTTGTCCACCAGGGGTCACAGCGCAACCCCCATCTCGGCAAGATGGATGACTTGAAATACGTTTCTATATCAAGTTGAATTATTTTTATTTCTATAGAACATTTAAAAACAATCTACGTTGTGCCAAAGTGCTGTAGGTCAAAATAATATAAATATATAGTAAAAGTAGAGACATTGGCCAATGTTACACAATGTTACACAAAAAATAATCAGAATCAGACTGTGGTTTATTGCCAAGTAGGTTGACCCTACAAGGAATTCTGTTTGGTATAATGGTGCTCCATGGAAAAACAAGACTAAGCAACAACCAAGTTCAAAAAACAGTGCAAAAGTTATACAATAATCTAGTAATAAATATAAAATCACTATAAATGTTAAATACATGATGTGCAAAGCAGAATAGTCTGATTAAATAGATAAATAAAATGTGTTCCTGTGTGTGCAGGGTCAGTACAGAGATGCATCTAATAAGAAGCGGTGTAAGGCTGAATTAACTCCGAGACGGACTGGGGACCTATGCCATGTATCGCCTTAGAAAGAAATAAGAAATCTTTAAACTGTATTCTCAGAAATTCTCAAAACTTAACAGGTAGCCAATGTAATGCAGCCAACACAGGGGAAATTTGGTGTCTATTTTTTGTTGAGAGCCTGGTAGCACCGTTTTGAACAAGGTGTAGTCAGAATAACGATGCTTCTGGTAAACCTGGGTACAGAGAACGGCAGTAACCCAATCAGGATAAAAGCAGGAGTAACTCTCCAGGTCTTTGGCTGAAAGGTGTGGTTTAAGCCAGGCTATTGAACTCAGCTGACAGAAACACCCCTTCACAACAGCATTTATTTGTTTATCAAACTCAGTGATGAATCAAAGATGACACCAAGATTTTTAGTATGTGACTGGAAGTTTTCTGAATGAGGCCCTAATTGTTCTCTGAGATCATGTACAGTGACCAAAACTCATTACCTCTGTCTTGTTTTCATTAATCTGGACGAAAGTCATTGCTGTCCTGTTCTTAATATCCTCCAGACAGTTAGAAAGGGCCACCAGAGAGCAGCAGTCACCAGGTTTTAATGGCAGATAGAGCTGCGTATCACCAGCATAGCAATGATATTTTACATAATAACGTTCACAAATAGAGCCCAAAGGAAGCATGTATAGAGGGAATATGAGAGGGCCTGTATCACAGGACTGGATATGTTTACAAATAAGGCCATAGTACTGAAGGGGTGTGGCCATCCCACACAGTGACAAGCCCATTCATTCACCTCATCTAGGCCTTTTTTTTTCCAACAATATCTTTATTAAAATTTTAAAAAATACAGAAATTACAGAAGTTTGAGTGCTTCCACATCGAAAGGAGCATCCAAGGCAACTAAATTATTGTATAACAATCAATCAACCTTCCTTGCAAATCAGACATTTAAAAGATGATAGAAAAATATTTAGGTGGAAGTACAAAATATGACCTGTAAATAATAACTTAATCAAATAAAAGAAAAACACAAAGCCCAAAAAAACCCCCAAAAAACATAAAAAATAAATAAATAAATAAATAAATAAATAAATAAATAAAAAACCCCAACAACAAATAAGTTTCTCTATTTTCCAAGGGTTGCTCAACTCCACCTCAATTGTACTGTTCTGTATTGTTCAAAATTACAAACTCAAATTTTTTTAGTTTAGGAAGCTGCAGAGGGCCGACATCAATTACATCTCATCTGCCTCATTCACAATACTACTAAGATCCACATTTTCCATATATTGCATAAAGGGACCCCAAATGTTTTGAAAAAGTGACAGTTTTCCCTTGACAATGTAAGTAATTTTCTCCATAGGTAAAGTTGTGGACAGTTCCTTTATCCAGTTAATGAGTTTTGGTTTACTGGTCTTCCTCCATGAGAGTGCTATGACTCTTTTTGCTAATAGTAGACATAAGTCCATGGCGGTAATTATCTTTCTAGACATAAGATGTCCATCAGGATATAAACCTAAAATAAATAGTTTAGGGTCAAGATCTAATTGTATACCCAATATAGTATCCAGAGCTTGTTTGATCTCTTTCCAAAACAATTGTACTTTATTGCATTCCCAGATACAGTGGAAGAATGTCCCTTTCTCCTCTCCACACCTGAAACACAAGTCTGGGCTATCACCATTATACTTATTAAGCTTTTCTGGAGTCACATATGTCCTCATTAGCCAATTATATTGCAGTACTTTAAGACGGGTACTGGTAGTTTGTGTTTGTGCTTCAGCACATGCCTCCTCCCAGTCTTCGGAGGATAAGTCCTCCTGTAAGTCTTCCCTCCAGGCATTAAGTTTCCCTAAAGAAGATTCAGGGGAACCCTCTACTAATATATTATATAGTTTGGAGATTATTCCCTTTCCAAAGCAATCTTTTTTCATTTCTGTTTCCAATGTGGATAACGGAGGGATTGACAAGCATTGATTTTGAGATAATCCAATAAAGTTTCTCATTTGTAGATATTTAAATCGATGTTTGCATGGAATATCATACTTGGCAATCAACTCCTCAAATGACATCAAAGTCTCATCCTCTGATCCCATGAGGTCCCCTATTGTCTTTAAACCTTTGTCAGCCCACTTCCTAAAACCAGGGTCTGCTCTGCCTGGAGGGAAAAAATGATTACCCCATATTGGGCTGAAGCGTGCGAGAGAGGTGGATTCACCCAGATATTTCTTAACCTGATACCAGATTATAATCATATTTCTGACTATAGGATTTTTTGTCTTTTTTTTCAACATTTTGACTTTTGCTGAATATAGGTATTGGGGAAGGGGAAGAGGTACCGAGCAGTTTTCAATATTCATCCAAGGCGGGAGGGATTTATCTGTAAAATAATACATCATAGTCCTCAATTGAGCTGCCCAATAGTACCAAAGTGGATTGGGACATTTGAGGCCTCCTCTTTCATACGGTAAGTACAAGAGTGATAAACGCAGCCTCGGTCGTCTATTATTCCACAAAAAACGTACAAACATTTTTTTCAGGTGTGAGAATAAATTAGCAGGAGGTGACAATGGAATGTTCTGGAACAAGTACAGAAGTTTGGGCATTATGTTTAGTTTAAGAACATTAATTCTTGCTATAAGTGACAAGGGCAAGGGTTTCCATCTATCTACAGATGAGATGATGGAATTTATCATAGGGGTGTAGTTAGCTCCAACAATGTCTCTCAAACATGGCACTATCCTAATCCCGAGATAGGTAAAACAGTCTACCATTTTGAATTGGAAGGAATTTCCGGCACTTCTTCTCTCTTCTGAGCTAAGTATCATTAATGAAGATTTTTCTTTGTTCACTTTATATCCTGATATCCGTCCAAATGTGTGTAATAAATCCAACAAGGCTGGGATAGAATCTTTCAGTTTTTCCAAAAAAAGGATGACATCATCTGCAAATAAAGCAATTCTATGTTCCTGTTGATTTACTGATAAACCAGTTATGTTTTTATGAGACCGCACCGCAATGGCAAACGGTTCAATTGCTAAAATAAACAATAAGGGGGACAAAGGGCACCCTTGCCTGCATCCCCGTTTAATTTCAAATGGTTTAGATATAATTCCATTTGTCAGTATTTCAGCATATGGTTCATTATATAGAAGTCTAATCCACCGACAGAAATTATCCCCACAGCCAAATCTTTTTAATATTTCAAATAAGTAGGGCCACTCAACTCTATCAAAGGCCTTTTTGGCATCCAGTGATAGTAAAGCATTGTCTGTTTTTCCTTCCTGATTATGAAGAATATCCAACACTCGTCTCACATTATGAAATCCCTGTCTACCTGCAATAAACCCATTCTGGTCACAGGGAATTAGATCAGGTAAGAATCTCTCCAGTCTTCGAGCCAAAATTTTACAAAGTATCTTTAAATCCACATTAAGAAGACTTATTGGTCTTAGGTTTCCACATTTATTGCACGGTTTACCTGGTTTGGGTAGTAAAGTTATCAGAGCTCCTCTTAATGAAGCCGGAAGGATTCCCTTCTCAAATGAATCCGCGAACATGTCAAAAAGAGGGGACAGCAATTTAGTTTTAAATTTCCTATAAATTTCTGTCGGCAGCCCATCTGGGCCTGGGGTTTTACCTGTTTTCAAATGATCTATTGCTATAGATATTTCCTCCTTTGTTATAGGTGTATTAAGGTCTGCACTTATTAGTTCTGAAATGCTAGGTATCTGAAGGGTATCTAAGAAGAGATTTTGCTCTTGTCCCATATGTGTTATGTCTGAGCTGTATAGTTTTTCATAAAAAAAAAACTTAAAAGTTTCATTAATTCCTAGAGGGTCAACAATGATCTGTCCACCACTGTTTACAACTGAAGTAATGTTTTTCTCATTTTGTAATTGTCGGAGGCGCCAGGCTAATAATTTCCCGGGCTTTTCCCCTTGGTCATAGAATGATTGTTTAAGACGCAAAAGATGTGAGGCTGCTTTAGAAGCAGAAAGTTCGTTATACTGTGTTCTTAGTAATAAAAGCTTTTGATGGACTCTTGGACAAAAGGTTTGAAAGTATTCTCCCTCAAGCAGCTCAATCTCCGCCTCCAACTTTTTTGTTTTCTTATAAGTTTGGTTTGCTCTATAACTTGTAAAACTAATAATCTGACCTCTTACGTAGGCCTTAAATGCTTCCCACCTTGTGCAGGGTGACGTTTAATCCGTATTAGTTTCAAAATAAATATTTATTTGATTGTCTATTTTTGTTTAAATCTCCATCTAGGGGGATCTCTTTTTAGTCTTAAACCTTCATATATTAATGAGTTTGGCGAATGGTCAGATATTAAAATGCTATCGTAGTGACAATCCTTTATTTTGTACCTCATATTGCCAGAAACTAAAAAAAAAAAAAAAAAAAAAGTGTATTTGAGTAGCAGGAGTATTTTAAGACCTTGGGGTTCATATCCCTCCAAATATCCCTCAGATCAAGTTCTTTCATAAAATGTTGAATAGTTTGTCTACTTTTAGGATGCGAGAAATCAATACCTGAGCTCCTATCCAATTCTGGATTCAATGTACAATTAAAATCCCCTCCTATAATAAAGCTACCAGACAGAGATGATGCTGTCAAAAAAAGATTATGAAAAAACTTTGGGTCGTCAATGTTTGGAGCATAGATATTTATCAGGATTATTTTTTCCGTAATAAGTGTGCCCTGTAAAATAATATATCTCCCCGCCTTGTCTTTAATAACCCTTGTCACATGGAATGGTATAGATTTGTGGATCAAAATCATAACACCTCTTGCCTGAGAGGTGAAGGGTGCAGAATATATACTGCCCTGCCACCTCCTCCTAATCTTCGCCTCTTGACTAGACAACAGGTGTGTTTCCTGAAGTAGCATGATATCAGAGTGCATAGATTTCACCCTAGTCATTACTTGTTTTACCTTCTCCAGTTTTTGTAGTCCTCTGCAGTTCCAAGAAGAAATTTTAATTCTTATTCCACCAGACATAACACACAGCACTAAATGAGCTTCCCAACACATTTGAAATATTAAAGGATAGAGAAACAAATAACATCTGAATGTCAAAAACTACACCCACAACAATAAGTATTGAACATACCCCTTTAACTTGAACTTTGGTACCCATTTCCCTCCCCCTATATATACTGGTACCTGTCTAACAGCTAAAGGTTGTTCCACCCAAAAGTGAGGATCAACCGACTATGCCTAAACACCTTTCCCCCCTACCCCACCCCGCTACATAAACAGAAAAACTCGTTATTGGATACATTAAGAAAATTAGGCTACTAATAGTAGCTGTAAGCCTCTGGACCGATAAACAAATATAACAAATTGGCCTTTCTCTTTCACTCTTCTTTTAAAACTTAAAGCTCAGTAATTATTCCTTCATGCCAACACACAGCATGTCAATGATTACATTCTCAACCCAGTCCACTTTCTGACCTCAGAGCCTTCACAAAATTCTCCGCTTCACCTGGCTGGTTAAAGATGCGAGACTTTCCGTTGTATGTCACTATCAGTCGCGCGGGAGGAATCATGCCGTACCGGATCCCCATGGAGCGAAGCTGTTGTCTCACGGCGTTAAACTCTTTCTGTTTTCTGTGTACACCAGTCGCCAGGTCCTCATAAAATCTCACCGGACGGTTCTTGAAAAGAATCTGTCCCTTTGCCCTGGCAGCTCTTATCACGGTCATTTTATCCTTGTAATTTAGGAACTTCATGATCATTGTCCTCGGTGCAGCGGTGTTTGACGTATTCTTCTGGCCGATCCGATGAGCTCTCTCCAGCGTCAGAGCGGTATGTAGCGGTGCCAAGTTCAGAGCCTCCGGCAGCCAGTTTTCCAAGAAGACGCACGCGTCCTCTCCTTCCGCGCCCTCGGGCAGGTTAACAAGTCTCAAGTTAGAACGTCGCGATCTGGCCTCCAGATCCAGCACTTTGTCTTCGAGATCTTTGTTGTTATTTTCAAGAGTCCGTGCCTTTGCTTCCAAGGTGGTGATACTATCTTCTGCTGCAGATATCCGGGCCTCCGCCTCACCGACCCGCTTAGCACACTCATTAACATCCTTCCTCACAGTCTCTATTGCTGACAAAATACCGTCCAGTTTGGAGGAAAAATCCGATTTCAAGTTTGCAATAGCCGCCAGTACTGCGTCTAAGCTTTCGACCGTCTTTCCCCTCTCATTTGGCTTGTCAATTTTCTCCTCCATCACCTGACAGGTGTTGGTATTATTCTCGCTATCTTCACCACTAACATTAGCTTCACAGCTAGCCTCGGAGCTCGACTTAGAAGTGAAGTTAGACAATTTCGACTGAGTCGGTCTACTAATGTTTTTACCAAGTTTCTTTTGCGAGAGAGGCATCACTACTGGTCTTGTTCAACGTCCAATAAACGAGTATTATTCAGGATTTTACAGAAACATAGCGGAGCAGAAGTGGGCACGTCTTCTCAGCAAGCCGCCATTACCGGAAACCCTCATCTAGGCCTTTTACTAGGGATTTAAGGTCCTGGTTTTCCTCTCAGACCCTAGAACACACTGCCAGGCTCAGATTCCCGATCCCACATCCTGCTGAAGCCCTTCCCAAGATCAGACACTAGTTTTGTTTTCCTTGTTCTTATAGTAAAATGATGGTCTTTGACTTTTATACATCATCACTGTTCTGTTAATTACACATGACCTAATCTAAGTATTACACAAACCAAGCATAATTACTTAGAGATGTCATAAGATGGAAAATCCTTATTCAGTTAATTATTTTCCCCACAGGTGCTGACAGTGTGTCTACAGTGAAATGGGCCTGTGTACAGAAAGGATGATCTGTAACAATCCCATGTTCCTATGGTGACAGATATAAAACTCATGTGAAATACTGGTGCAGAGGGTATAATGTGAGGTCATGTACTCCCATAGTACACACTGACTCTCCACTGGAGGGTAAAGTGTGAGTCAGAGATGATCCTGACCAGCGAGTCTTCACTGTGACCATCAACAATCTGACAGCTGTAGGAATTATTAGCTCAGGTGTATTTTAATATCTCCACCAATATGTTTTGAAATTAATTAACTTTTAATTAATTATTATTTGATGCTGATTAGTAACCAATTGTTATGCCGAATGGTCGGCTCCTCCAAACTCAAATGCGAATCCCAGTGAGTCTGTTAATGTGAGACTTAAATGGGATTCATTAATAACCCGTATCGCTTAATAACCTGGGTTAGTAGGCTCGTCCAGCGAGCTGGGTCACCAGGTAATGTAAACGATCGGTAGCGAAGCTCCCCTCACGGCCAATGAGAGAGAGTCTCGCGATATTTCAGGCGAGTTTGAGGTTTCAGAGCGTAGTAGCCAGATCGCAGAGGCAGGGACTATTGTGAGCACTCAATGACGGAGGCTGAAGTTGTGTAAAAAGACATACATTTATTCCTACAACTAACATAAGACAGACATTATACCTAACAAACAATAAACATGAAATAACGGAAAAGACACAAACGATGTAATCATGAAAATGCAGTGACCAGATTTAAAATGATTAACCTAAAAAGGGAAAAACTGTTCTGCAAAGCAAGCAGTTTGTAGGAATATAAACCTAAAGAAATATAGCAGGTGAAAAGGACAGTTTAGGTTGTTAGAAAGGAAAGGAAGTTGGTTTACTTGGATGCAGGAAAGAGGGAGGTCTTTGCAGTTGGTTGCAGTGGCTGATGAGCTGATGGGTGATGGCTCTCAGGGAGGCGCGGTTTTTGCAGCGGTTGTTGGAGTGGAGTCCCGTACTGGTGCAGAGGGTATAATGTGAAGTCATGTACTCCCATAGTACACACTGACTCTCCACAGGAGGGTAAAGTGTGAGTCAGAGATGATCCTGACCAGCGAGTCTTCACTGTGACCATCAACAATCTGACAGCTGAGGATTCCGATCGGTACTGGTGTGGTGTGAAGTACAGTGGAGCCTCTCTGATCAGGTTAATCTGTCAGTCACTGATGGTAAGATGTCTGTACTGCGGACTGTAGCCAATGAGATGCACAGTATGTAACATGTCACTGAGTCAAAAAGGAAGGACCTTAACACAAACACTGATGGAAAAATGTTTTAATATTTTAAAAATCTGCATTTTAATTTAATTCAATATGATAAACGAGACTTGGAAGAAGTAACAGTGTCAGCTAAATCGGGCGACTTCATGAGGTTAAATATGATAAGCAATATGTTAAAAAATGTCAGGGGTTGGCCAAACATTTACATACAGTATGTATGTTGTAATGGGCTGATATTCATAAACATTTCATTGCTGTGGAAATCGTTGAGTGTTTTACCTGTGTGTTGAAGTCCTCCAGGGCTGTCAGTGGACAAACAGGAGGTGACGGGTGTGGATGGAGACAGTGTCAGTGTTACTATGGAAACAACAAAAGACAAAGGATGTGGTGTAAGATTGGGGGCTCCTGTGCTTCAGAGAGATCAGTGAGTTTGCATGGGAGGCCTGTCCTGATCAGGGATGACACAGAAAATAAAACCTTCATTGTGACAATGAAGAGGAAGAGGAAGGACACTGGAGAGGAAGGACACTGGCTGGTATTGGTGGCTGGTTGTGGAATCCTGCAGATTCCAGTTCATATTACTGTTAAACATAAGTAATTGATTTAAATCTGCCTGTGAATTATTTATGCTTGAATATAAATAGATACATACTAATCAACCCAGCAGTTTCACTCACGAAGGGGTTTGTGCTTCTTTGTGGGGATAATCCCCTATTTATCAGCTGTTGTGAAACAGAGTTATTTATTGGGATTATTGTTTCAATGATAGTGGCACGGTGGTCCAGTAGGCGGCGCTGTTGCTTCACGCCTCCATGTTTAGGGGTTTGAATCTGGCTTCTGCTCTGTCTGTGTGGAGTTTGCATGTTCTCCACATGCTGTGTGGGTTTCCTCCAACAATCCAAAAACGCACAGTCAGGCTAATTGGTGTCTTTAATATTGAATGTGTGTCTTCTAGTTTATGATCAGTCTGTAATATGACAAAAATCACAGCATTTTCCACAGACATACAGCCAGTCACTTGTTATGTATACAAATCCAGACAAATCCATGTAGCTTGCAACATAATTCAGGCATTTTTTCATCTTTGTGAGGATGAATTGTTACTAATGGTGTGCAGACTGACTAACATGTCTGTAGGTGGTTTTTCATTGCAGCGTAGACCAGTGTTACAGTTGTACTCTGTAATATCTGTTCCAGTGCTGCATCCATCCATTGTCTGAAACTGCTTGTCTAACTCAGGGTCCCTATGGGCGCAAGGCAGGGAACGTCCCATGACAGGGTGCCAACCCATTGCAGGACACGCTCACACTCCATTCCCTCGCACAAGCACACCTACCGGCAATTTGACAACTCCAATTAGCCTCAGCATGTTTTTGGACTGTGGGGGGAAATCAGAGTCCCTGGAGGAAACCCCACAATGACACAGGGGGAGCATGCAAACTCCATACACACGGAATTCCAGCGAAGACTTGAGTACACGTGCCAGAGGAGTGAGGCGACAGTGCAAACCACTGCACCACCATGCCACCCTGATACAATAGATACATTAAAATATGTTAATAAAATCATTTATCTCACCTGTTCACTATCAGTGCCCTGGGATGTGAACACTAATTCATTGTTCTCCATCTAATCATTTTCTCTGTAGAATATCTTTCATAATTTATATTTCAGTTTCAAGAGTGACCTTTTCTTAGTCTTACTTACTTCAGTCAGAATAGATTCACTGTTTTGCTCTTCAAGTTTAAATGTGATATGTGTGACTGACAGACACACTGGTGTATTATATGTCTCACAGGTGGGAGCAGGTTCTGGATGCTGTACTGAAAGCTGGGACTGGTGTGTTTTACCTGATTTGCACTATCATCACCATTCAGCTGCACTGGACCTCCTGTAGAAAGCTGGAACCAATCAGAGAGAAGCAGAGGGTCTCCCTGGATCAGAGGAAGCTGGCAGAGGAGATGACCTTCGTGGAGTAGAATGAGTCAGACGAGCTGTAAAATAAACGGTTATGCTAACTGCAGTGAGGCCTCTCTCACTCGGCCCTGCTCAGTCTGTACAGTCATAGCATGAGAGTCAGTTAAACACAGAGGGGATGATTATCTGCTGGCAACCTGTACAACCACGTATTGGCCACTTATTCACAAGTGCTTTGCTGCCACCTGCTGGTTAATGTTTAATAATCGTTATCTTGTGAAGGTAAGACTGGTTTTTATTAAATTGTCTCTTGATTCTGAAAAAATATGGTACTATGCAAAAGTCTTGGGCCATCAAAGAAAACGTTTAATGCTATTTAATTGGGTTGTGTATATTTGCTCAGAACAAAAACACAATTATCATAAAAATATATGCAAATTAAAAGTGACACAATAAAAACTAACAAGAATTTCTTCTTTTCTCCATAAAGTTACTGATGCCTTGTTGGATCGCTAGATGAACCACGCTTTGGATCCTAAACCTCTCCTCAGGGGCACCCCAGCCATTCCATGTATTTGTTAAATTCTGCCACCAGCTCACTTAATTAATTAATTTAATTAAACAAATGTGTCATGCCCGGCTCGTCCGCTCCTCCTGTGTGCCACGCCCCCTGATTACCCACGTGTTTTCTCCCGATTGTACCCAGCTGTATCTAGTTAATTTGCTCAGTCCTGTGTATTTCAGTCCGTGTCTTACCCGAGTCCTTTGTCCGTCATTGATGTCAGTTGATGTTCGTGCCCTCGTCCCTGAGATTAAACCCCTCGTTTGCCCTGATTCTCGGCTGTCTGCCTGCTTCTTACCCGCCTGCCCGCGATCGCTGCCGTCTCCCGTGACAAAATGTTAATGATGCATTGATTAGCCATAGGAGTTGTGTTATAAAAAGATATAGGTCTATTGGATGGTTGGTGCAAATGTTTTACTAACTTTAGAAGAGATTTTGAAATGACTGGGCTGCCACACTTTGACGGACAAAATATTATAATTCTAGACCAAGATGAAGATCATTTGAACATCATTTTCTTCGACAGCCCAAGACTTTTGTACAGTTTTGTATGTGTCTTTTATACTGGTCATAATTTGTTTGAATACATGATTAATAAATTGATACTTTACAAAACATTTCATATTTTTCTGAAATTGGTAATTATTAAAAATAAATTTCACAAACTTAAATGGTTTGGCTGCGATGGGCTGGCCCCCCATCCAGGGTTGTTCCCGTGCCCATTGCTTCCGGGATAGGCTCCGGACCCCCCACGACCCAGTAGGATAAGCGGTTTGGAAAATGGATGGATGGATGGATGGATAAATGGTTTGGAGTTTTTAGGTCACCCCTCCACGTCAGAGCCCACCAATCAGGGACTCTTTAAAAGAGTGATGTAATCGGGAACGCCCACTTTTCAATCTGCGGTACAAATACACCAGCTTGTCTCTGCTAACAACAGCCTGTGCATATCAGTTAAGGAGGAAACAGTACCACATACATATTGGCCAAAATCAAATGAAAATGTAACACACGAAAACAGGACCGCCCACTTATCACTCTGCGTAAAATCACACCAGCTTGTCTCAGCTGACAGCAGCCTCACATATCAGCTAAGGAGGAAGACGGCATATCAAAAGTAAAAAGAAAGACACCATCAAATGAAAATATCCCTGTGTGATCTATTGGTTTCTGCTTTCACTCCCATTAAATGACAGTAAGTCTAGTTGGTGTCCGTGGTGCTGAAAACCTGGATCAGTAAATTCCAAATGAAACTTCTTTACCTGATTTAACTGTAACTCACTTATTTTGTTGGCAATGATGCTTTGTTGAGTCTAGAAAGGCGCAAAGTGGGTTTCAGATAAATTAAATGAAGTAGTTTTGCTTAAAAACCAAAAAGCTTTGAACAATCAGTTCAGCTTTGGACTGTAGTGCTTCACAAAAGTAAAATCCATCCAGTTAAATCTCTTTATCCCCAAGTCAAGAAGATATCAAATGCAGAAGCACATTGTGGGAGATACAAGGTGCAGACACATTAAAAGCACTTTTTTGTGTGAACATTATAAAACAGATTGATACACATTAAGCAGTTTGTAACTTTACATCCAGACCTACATCAGTCAGAAAAAGCAGGCGATGACCAGCCCATCCAGCAGCTTCATCTCTGATTGTACAGAATCCCTTGTCAGCGTAACTTCTGAAGTCATGACTAAACTAATTTCCAGCTCTGCCTTCAGTTTCATCTGTTAAATTAAATTAGGAACTAAACTAAACTAGGAGGGAAATATAGTCAAATTACTTAAGTAGCCGAATTTTGTGTATCCACTAGAGGGCAGCCACACATAGATTCCCTTATGAATGGTTCTGATGCTTCCGGAAAGCACTGCACAAAGACCCAGGTATGCCAGTGAGGAACGGATAAAGAGCAGACGGATCCAAATACTAGCTGTAATATATAGTATTTTCAATGAATTTAAACAAATTAATATAACAGTGTCAGAGTGTCAGATCCATGTGACTTTTTATGATTGAAGAACTTTGAAAGCCTGAATATAACTGAGGAGGCCCACGGACCCCATTATGTGTGAAACATCATTGTGGTGCTGAGAGAAACACAGGACTGCTGATAAGACCCAGATGAAGTGAATTACCTGACTTTGCCCCCACCCATCCCCCCCCCCCAGGATACCCCCACCCCTGTCATACAGACACCTTCCTAACGGACCTCATGATTTGTGCTGATCCACACATATGAAAAGGACCTACTGCAGTGACATTTTAAAACTGTATAAAACATAATAAAGACTGAAACAAAGGCCTGAGGTCAGACCCTCTGTATGTAGCACACAGTGTTTCTGCAGAGTCTCACACTCACATCCTGTATGACGACTTTTCTGCTTTTCAGAATAAGTCTGATTTCACTGCTCTTTGCTCATTTGCAATATGAGGAAGTAACAGTTTAGAAAAGAACTAGACTTATTTGATTAATTTGTTTGTAGTTTAAATTCTGTGAGCATGAATGATTCACTGTGAAGACCAGCTATCAATAATTTTGCTATGAAATCATGTTTCTAAAATGATAAGATTCTAGATGAAATCAAAATATTTATTCCTGGTAAGAGCAGGACAACAGCAGCATCAAACTGTTTTCCTTTTTACAGACAAGAAATAGACAGGAAATGCATCAGTGCACAAACAGTTTATGAAAATCAAAGATAGATGGATGATTTTTAAACATTTAAAACCCACAAAAAGGGAGGCAGTGAGGTTAAGGAGAGTCAGGAAGTCAGTGTCAGTCTCCACAGATCTGAGGTCAGCGATACACACATAAGGCTCCTCTGATGCTCCTTTTCATCCTCTTCTTCACTGATGGGCCTCCAGGTGAGGATCACTTACTCTGGGACTCCACCATTCAGCGTAGTTAAGATGAAGATACATTTTGCACAATATACTTACTACATCTGTTTGTTTATATTCATATTGTTCCATGAAGTTTGATCACTTCCCGATTATAGTCTGTGGTGGTAGCATGTTGACCGACTGATTTTAGAATTGACTGCAGTCTTCTTTGTGTCCACTATGTGGCAGCAGTATAAAGGAAATATCTTATTCTGTCACAGCTGCTGGTGTGTGTAAAAATTCACATACTCTGATAACAAGTAATTCTGCCTCCAACTGTTTGTCAGGGACCTGGGCAGGAATGAATTACATGCCGACTGTACATACAACAGAGATAGGCTCCTGGGAGAACTTTGCCAGAAGTTGAAACACGACTTTAAGAATGACACTGATACAGAGTACTCAGCTGTTTGGTTGAAACTAAATCTTGGTCTGGATTTTTACATTCTGGACCTGAACTACCCACTGCTGCACTGACCCCCACCTTCTTCTTTTTTTTCCCTTTGTCCTGTCCGGCAGCTTTAGCAGAATCATGGTCTGAATGCACTGCTGTGACAAATATGTTTGCTTTACCATGAGGGGTTCTATAAACTCAGTATAGGCCTCTCATGTTGATCGATTTCATTTTTTAAATTTAAAAAATTTATTTATTTCATTTTTAGGCGGCATGGTGATGCAGTGGGTGAGCTGGCCGAAGAGGATGGACAGATTAGGAGGGAAAAAAAGAAGGAAAAAGAAGAAAGGAGCAAGTGAGATGAAATGAAAGTTTTTAGCGGGTGTCTCTAACTTTGCTCTGCCATTGCATGCACACCACTTCCAGGGCCAGCCTTGCTCTCACGCTGATATACTGTCAGATTATGCACATCTTATATGTTGTTTTAACCCTTAGCGTATTAGTAAAGGCTGTTTTGTACTTACTTGATGTGATGGTCCACTTTACTGTGGCCTTGAGCCACATTAGAAATTTATTTCTGATATATTTAACTTAATCCTCATTTTTCTTTTGCCCATGAGCACGAAACAGCTAAATAATTAGCATGATGCAGAAGTTATTCTCAGACAGGCACTTAATCTAAAAAGCAGAAATGTCATCATACACGATGTGAGGGTGAGACTGCAGACACACTGTGTGCTGCATACAGAGGGTCTGACCTCAGGCCTTTGTGTCAGTTGTTATTATGTTTGATTTGTGATTCTCACCTGGAGGCCCATCAGCGGATGAAGAGGAGCATCAGAGGAGCCTTATGTGTGTCTCACTGACCTCAGATCTGCGCAGACTGGCACTTACTTCCTGATTCTCCATAACTTTGCTGTTTCTCTGTCTTTATCTGTTACTCAGGAGTCCTGAAGTCCAATGAAAAATCCGCTTTCTCCTGTCTATTTGGCTGATACAAGTTCTGCTCACTTCTGCTTGGGTTGCATGGATCACCAGCCACTTGTCACCAACTAACAGACCACAGCCTACCTGACCAATGTCATAACTGGTGCACCTAGGTATAAAATTTAGTCTCACTGTCTCCAAAAAAGGTCACTGTCTGGAACCCCATGGAACCACATTTTTGATTCCTTAGACAAGAGCATCCTGAGCAGCTGCATCACGGTCTGAATTGGGAACTGCCTCGCCTCAGATCATAAGACCAGCGGATAGTGAGGATAGCTGAGAAGATTATTAGAGTCTCTCTCCCCTCCATCATGGACATTCACATCACACGCTCCATCCGCAAAGCCACCAACATTGTGGATGACCGCACCCACCCCTCACATAATCTTTTCACTCTGGCATCTGGAAAAGCATTCAGGCCTCCACAACCAGACTCAGAAACATGGCGCCTGACTACTGAACTCTCAGGGACTGATCTGATACCACACACAACACACACACACATACAGCTGTGTAATCATATCTTCGTGGGGACTCTCCATTCATTTCTATGGGGAAAACTGTAATCCCAACATGACAACTTTAACCCCTACCAACCCCTAACCTTAACCATATGTAACCAAACCAAATACAAGACTTTTGGCATTTTTAGTTTTTTGACTGTATTTACAGATCTTTGTGAGTACCTGAAAATGCCCCCCAAAACATCAAAATAACGGGGTTTTTGTCACATTGTGGGGGACATTTGGTCCCCACAATGTAATATACACCTACTCCACACACACACACACACAGATTAGGTATTTGAATCTTTGTGGGGATTCTCCATTCATTTGTATGGGCGTAACCCCAATCCTAACTATGGCAACCTTAAACATTGCAGTAGTTACCAAGCAGTAACAGTAAGCAACCAAACAAAATGCAAGACTTTTTGAATTATTCATTTGACTGCATTCACAGAATTTAATAAAATTCAGTATCTTACTTTCGGGACCGAAAACATGTCCCTACAAAGTCAAAATAACATGTTTTTATAGCACTATGTACATAACCACCCACCCAAACGCGCGCGCACACACACACACAAACAGGCCTACCTACAGTATACCCTCCATAGATTCCTGAATGAAATATCTGTAAAGCAGTTATTATGGCATGGCGTTTGGTTTGAACATGCAGTTTTTAAGAATATTGCGCTAATTCTAAACGAAAGACTGCACTAATTCTAAAATGGCTATATAAGAACTTTATTTACCATTAAATAAATTATAAATCAAACCAAAATTTAGTCTCTCAAAAAACTTGTATATGACATATCTTTGTTCACATTATGAGAAATTAAAAACACCAGGACACAGAATGTGAATAACAAGAACTATAGTGTTCTTTCTCAAAAGCGGACCTACCAACGTGGCTAAAATGCTAAT
The DNA here is from genome assembly GCF_023856365.1 of Brienomyrus brachyistius. Lineage (NCBI taxonomy): Eukaryota > Metazoa > Chordata > Actinopteri > Osteoglossiformes > Mormyridae > Brienomyrus > Brienomyrus brachyistius. The sequence continues at coordinate 133,212 of NW_026042529.1, read as the reverse complement.
TGCGTTCACCAGCTATGGAAAAAAAACAGCGGGGCACCCCAAACATCGCGGTATTACGCATTACCGTAATACTGCGTAGCAAAGACATAATGTCATAAAAAAATTACAGTCAGTATTTATAGACAGAACTGCGTGGTTTCCCATTGACAAGTAGATACATGGTTTACGGCTTGAAGGCGGTCAGATCAACAAATCCAATCACGCTCAGCCAAAACAAGCACGAGCTAAACATACTACTTTTGATTGGTTCACCTTCAAATTCGTCCCGCCCTGACAATTAATTCTCGTTTTCATTCGTTGAAAATGGCGTCAGTACACATCTTCATCCTTTCGACCAATGAAAAATTTCGCTGGTTTCCATAGAAACAAAATCAGTGCAGTTTGAACATAAACTTTCTGACAGAGCGATGGCGCAGCGGTGAGAAGCATCTCTTCCTATGTTTCTTGCTATTTCTTCAGATTATGTTTTGTTAGCATAGTTAATTATATATTTCATTGTATGTCGTGATATAGTTCATGCAAATATTGCCGCAAAATATAATTGAAATATATTTAAAATTAGTAGCTTAAACTGTAGATGCTGTGGCCATTTTTCGTAATGTGATTGTTTATATTTAAAGTGTAAGAGAAAATAATTGTGTTAAACTTAAAAACAACAAGCCTTATGGTTGATATGATTGGTTTTACTCATCCGGTCTGTCGTAATGCGTTTCATCTGAAGATGTTATTCTGAAAAGAGCCCCTATACGTTTACTTTTTAAATGTCCCATGTTGTTGAAGTAAGATTAACCGTTTGCTGGGTTCATTTCCATGGCGATGTTATAACGTACCGAAGCAGCGTCCTGATTTCGCCAGCGTTACTGTATAGGTTGTGAAACAGTTTTAGCAATTTGGCCGCTTCTATCGGAGTAGCCTCGATCCCACGAGCAGCTAATGAAGGCTCCATCCCTTTCCATAGGCATTCTTGGTGAATAGCATTTAGCAAATGTCTGGAGTACGTTGAAAATTCACAGTGTCTAGTTTGGCTTTGAGAGTATCACAGACGGCTAGTTAATTATGTTAACCAGAATGAAAATTCCGAAAGCTGTTTCCTGGACCAACGACCAGCACTGGGGAGCCTGGGACCTGTGGGACGAGGTGATCGACTGGGGAGAGAGGAAAGGTTTGGAGGAGTGCTCACCAGCGACACCCCCCACTGTCCAGGCTGGGGAGGTTATGGGGGGACTGGGAGGTGTGACTGACTGGTGTAAGGGAGGGGAGGGTGTGAGAGTGATAGGCAATGCTGGCATTGTTTCTGAGACTCTTCAGAGAGGAAACTGGCGGTGTAGAGATAGATGTGGGTCTGGTATAGATAGAAGATGTAGAAGTGGTGGAAAATTAATATTAAAGTTGAGCTTGTAGAGCTCTTGACACAGAGAAGAGCCAAAATACAAGGAAGATGAAGCTGTGGTTCTTCTGCTGCTGTTTGGGGAACATTAAATGTTTGAAACAGTATCAAAGATAATGAATTAAGTGTGCTAAATTTTGAGATGTATAGTGGAATGTTTATTAACAATTGTTAATGTGGCGCCCCTGAACCCCCTCGGTTGGCCGCCCCTGCCGGTTGTGTGGGGTCGGGGATGAGGACTAATCGGGGCCAGTCGGGGATCTGGCCCCGGTGCCGGGGGGGGGCCCACTCCTGCACGCCCTTATTGCTCTCCTGGGCCGGACACCACATTTCATACAACACTAGGGCTTTGAGGGGCAGTGGGGAGGTTTTACTTGCACATTAGCACTAGATTTGCCGAGTTTTTATTCTCTGCTGAGAGTCCCAAGGTGTTTGTCACCCCTGCTGTGATTTTCGCAGGTCTTCAGCCCCATCCTCCTCCTGCTTTTGTTGTGCAAACACACCCATTACCTGTGAGGCCTGGCACATTTGCATTTTTTACTCAGAGTAGCTCAAATCCAAGGCAGACTAAACCTCTGTGTGTGACATGGAAACCTTCACAAAAGTCTGCCATATCTATACCAAATATCCCACACACTGACTGACCTGCAAATATGAAAGACGCACATTCACAAAATATATGGAAACACAAGTCTGTGTTATTTATAAAACAAATTGAGTGAAAATAGAATGAAAAGTTGCTAATAGAATGAAATGAATAAAATAAAAACATGCTAACACTTCAGTCTCCAATGCATGTTTGTATATAAATGTCATAAGCTGAGTGAAGTCATGGTCCATGGTTTTTGACATGCTCATACACATACAGAATAAAATGTCATTTCATTTTCATTGGCCATCACTGAATTATAACACCAAAAGTGAATTTTGTTTTTGTGTGATCTCTCCAGCTTTGCATGTTTGGCTGTTCATGTAAAAATTGATGTATCCGTGCCTCAGTTCCAGGTTCATCTCTTCATCATCTTTCTGCCTTTTGTCTCAGTGGTTACTGTCCCACACAGTCTGTCTATCTTTCAAAGTCTGTGTTTGCAGCGTTTGAAAACCCAGTGACCATCATCCCTGTATTTGGCAATGGAGTTCCTTGGCTAGAAGAATCGGAAACAATCTTCTTTTTCCTTTCCACCCTGTAGATGCTTTGTACAGAACGTAGGCATTCACCGCCACCAAGTCCAGCATGTTGTAAAACACAGCTACTGGCCACTTGCTTGTTGCTGCTCGTACTGAATACATGCGCGCCATTCTAAACACTGACGTGGAGAATTCCTCTCCTTGTGCAGTGTCCTTTGCCAATGGAGGAAGTTCACGGCAAACGTTATTCACCATGCCCAGTAAAGTGAAGCAGTCTGTGTGACAGTGACAGTGAGGTGAAGAAATTGTCCGTTGTGACATTTCTCCCGTCATCCAGAAATGGCTCCATCAGACTCATGACCACGTTCTCTGCCAGCCTTCACCAAGAACTGTGCTGAAAGTTTCACTCCAGGAGAAAACATGAACATAGATGTACAGCTGTTCTCGACCAAGGTTCATTGTCCATGCAGTATATCGCATCCAAGCCGGACAAATTTGGGATCAAGTTCTGGATGGCCACGGATTTGGAGACCAAATACGTCTGCAACATGTCCCCTAACTTGGGAAAGGACCCCAGTCACCAGAAAAGGGAGAGGCTGGCAGAGAACATGGTCATGAGTCTGATGGAGCCATTTCTGGATGACGGGAGAAATGTCACAACGGACAATTTCTTCACCTCACTGGCACTGTCACACAGACTGCTTCAGCGCAAAACAACACTACTGAGCACAGGGAATAAAGTTTGGTATGAACTTCCTCCAATTTCAAAGGACACTGCACAGCAAGAGGAATTCTCCGCGTCAGTGCTTAGAAGTGGCAGTGTCTCCTTGACAATTTATGCACCTAAAAAAACAAGATTGTGTGTGTTCTGAGTTCTTTGGACCAAGATGTGGCGATCTGTGAAGGCAGAAAGAGGAAACCCAACACGATAACAGACTATAACCACATGAAGGTATGTGAATGTGTGTATAATTTTACATCAGTGCTACAATGTTTTCTGATATGTACTATACAGGCCTATATAGAAAGAAGGTAGAAAAAAAGCAAATACACTCATGACTCTCTCTCTCTCCGCTGTTATAGTGTGGTGTAAATGTGTTGGACCAAATGGCGCGCATGTATTTCGTAAGAGCAGCAACATGCAGGTGGCCAGTAGCTGTATTTTACAACATGCTGGACCTGGTGGTGGCAAATTCCTACGTTCTGTACAAGGCATGTACAGGGTGGGAAGGCAAAAGAAGATTATTTTTGAGTCATCTAGCCAAGGAACTCTATTGCCAATTTATGCCACAAAAGGCTATGGGGACAGAGGAAGGCTGCTGCTGTGCCAGGACTTGTATGGACAACTCAGTGTCAGGTACAGGAGAACTGCAGAAACCGCAGCAGGTTTACCAGTGCAAAGTGTTACAAATTCACTTGCGCCAAATGCAGGGATGATGGTCACTGGGTCTGCAAACACTGCAAAGTTTGAAACACTCAATTTTTTTTTATAAATAAAACAGACTTGTGCTTCCATATATTTTGTGAATGTGTGTCTTTCATATTTGCAGGTCAGTCAGTGTGTGGGATATTTGGTATAGATATGGCAGACTTTTGTGAAGGTTTCCATGTCACACACAGAGGTTTAGCCTGCCTTGGATTTTAGCTGCTCTGAGTAAAAAAATGCAAATGTGCCAGGCCTCACAGGTAATGGGTGTGTTTGCACAACAAAAGCAGGAGGACAATGGCCCAAGAAACTCTCAGCAGGGATGCTAGTAGGTGTTAGGCCCAGGGAATTTGCGAAAATACGCGTAGATTTGGCAGTTCTAGTGCTAAATTAGACACCACATGACACTAGGGCTGAGGAGGTGGGTTTAGGCAGGTGGGGTTCTGCCGTCTGCCAGCGGTGGGGTGCCCGTGCCTCGACTGTTCACCTGCTTTTTGCACTTTAGTTATATACACAGTCCATGCTACATTAGGGCCTTGGGGTGCAGGGAGGGGGATGGGGGACTCTGCCATCTGCCAGTGGTGGGGCCCTCATACTCGAACTGCACCCACTAATTTTAATGCATTGTAGACATAAACACACAACTCTCTCACACATGTACATGCACACTTCACATTAACATGGGACGGGGAATCAGTGGGGGCTGAGGGGTCCCCCCTAACTCTCTGTCTCTGGCCCTGCGCGTGTGGGGTGGCCCGGCAGGTAGAAGATGGCCCTGGCCGGTGTGGGCCGTCTCCTCTTGTGGGCTGCGGGCTGGGTGGTCCTTGGCTCTGCTGCGCCGTGGTGGGGCCCTGGCAGGCGGTCCGGGGTATCTAGGGATGCTCTGAGCCCTTCTAGGCGAATTGTAGGGTTCGGTCTGGGCTGGGCGGGGGGTCTGCCGCTCCCCAGTTGACGCAGGTCCGCTCCTGGGTGGTGGGGGGGGGGGGGTGCACTTTGTTTGTATGGGTCTCCCTTAGATCATCCTGCAGTGTCGGGGAGGGGGGGGACGTGCCGGGTCGCTACAGTGGGCGGTGATCCGTCCTGCCGGGGAGCGGACTGGGGGGACCGTCCGCCAGGGGAGTGTTCCCGGTTGATGGGGCCCTTTGGCCCTGGACCCGCTTCCCTCGGTGGAGGGCTTGCGGGAGGGACTGGGGGGCTCGCTGTCTGTCCCCCCTCTGCGGACCTCCTTTTACAGGGGTTGGGCCCCCCTTAGTCCCTCGTGGGCTCCCTCTCGGGTTGGGCGGATGGTTGTCTTGTGGACATATGGCCATGGGCCGTGTGTTTCTTATGGTTGTTTGTACTCTGTATTCCCCTACACTTTATTTTCTCCATCCCACCTTTACATCTCCAGCCCGCTGTTCCTGGGAAAAGCCACCTGCCAATCATCCTTGGAGCAGCAGCCATTCTCAGGATCTCCTACATCACAGATCACCTAATAAACACAGGACCTGTCGACGACTGGAGAAAAGGAGAAACGCTGAAGCACACTGGGCATTTTGGAAGCATTTCATCATAATAAATTACCTTTGCCTTTACAGTTTCTGTGTACAGTTTCATTATAGTAAATTGCACTTAGTTGTGATTACTCAGTTACAAAGACAATGGGTCACTCTATAATGGGTGATGGTATGCTTTTAGCTGTGCTTCCACAGGTTGTATCTGCCTTAGTAAATGACTAAATGTCTTTTTCACAAGTGATTTTGATTATGTTTGTAGAATTAAATTAAAGGTAAACCTGTACATTGGTTAAAATAACATCTGACTGCTACAATAATACATCATACAGCGTCTTTTGTACTAATGTGCTACCTTGAGACATTCAGGTTGTATAATGAACAATTTTAATAAGAATTGTGTTAAGTAATTAACTTTCAAAATCTATCAATACCATGCAAAAGTGTAAAGTCAAATTTATGAGATACTTATTACAATAAACGGAAGTAGTCTGTACCCATTTAAAGAGGCTTTACATCGTACAGCTTCTTATACTGGTCTGGTTGGTGGGTATAAAGGATCAATTAGAAATCTTCCTCCTCCAAATGTATCATTTCATGAGTTTTGGTAGAGTGGGGGTAGCAGGATAATAATAGGATTTACTGGTTATTTTTGATACGGTAAAATCGCAAGACTCAGAAAAATAAAAATTTGTGTATGGTCAGAATTATCAGTGGTAGGAGATTTTGTCCCTACTACCATCTGGGAAAAGAACATTCTGGTGCTTATCTGTGAAGAAGCAATTTCAGGAGATATAAATCCTTGCAAAAAGTAGTCTCCCACTCTATAAATAGGGTGCAATTTGTTTTTTCACGCAGTGGAAATGGAAATGTTTTTTTAATGTTGATGACGACTGTAACTGGTCAAAAGGTGGCGCCAAAGATCCCCAGTAATGCATCGCCCATTAATGTACAGATATCCCCCTGCCTCACCATGCATGACTCCTCCAATGGTGCTGCTGTTTAACAGTACATTCATCCTAACTATACAATTTGATATCTGGTATCGTCCTGTCAGTTTTAACCCATTTCTAAGTCCCGTATGGTTTAGGTAGCTTTTTTTCCAAAATGATGACCATGAAATTCAGCACCTATAACAAATATTGAACTATAGGCATTAATTGAAATGCTCTCTCTCACAGACACACACATATTAGATGTCTATGTCTTTCAAATTGTTTAATACGAATTAATCTGTTTTATAATGTTCACACAAAAAAAGCTTTTGTGTTCACATTTTACAACGCCAAATCAGAAAAAGTTGGGATGGTATGTAAAATGAAAATCAAACTGAAAACAGCACTTTGTTAAATTATCTTTGACCTGTATTACATTGAAAACAATACAACAGCACATTATTTAATGTGTTCCTCGTGAATTTCATTGTTCTTTTTCAAACACGTATTCCAATTTTGGTTCTTAGAACACATTTCAAAAAAGGTTGGGACAGTAAAGCATTTAGTACTTTGTAATGTCGCCATTCCATTTCACAACACTTAACAGGCATTTAGGGACTGAAGACACCAAGTGATGTAGTGTTTCAGGTGTAATTTTGTCCCATTCTTCCTGCAAACAAGTCTTAAAGCAGACAACAGTACGGGGTCTTCGTTGTCACATATTGCGCTTCAAAATGAACCACACATTCTCTATTGGAGACAGGTCGGGACTGCAGGCAGTCAAGTACCCATACCCTCTTCCTCCACAGCCAGGACTTTGTAATGTGTGCAGAATGTGGTTTCGCATTGTTTGTTGAAAAATGCATGGGCGTCCCTGGAAAAAATGTCTTCTTGAAGGTAACATATTGTGCTTCAAAATCTCTATGTACTTTTCAGCATTAATGGTGCCATCACAGAACTGCAAGTTACCTTTGCCAAGGGCACTGACACAACCCCATACCATGACAGACCCTGGCTTTTGGACTTATTGCTGGTAACAGTATGGGTGATCCTTTTCTTCTTTGGTCTGGAGCACACGGCATCCATTTCTCACAAAAAATACCTGAAATACTGATTCATCTGACCACAGTACACGTTTCCACTGTGTGATGGTCCAACTCAGATGCGTTCTGAGCCCAGAGAAGCCGACGGCGCTTCTGGACACTGTTAAGATGGGGCTTGCTTTTGGCACAGTACAGTTTTAACTGGCATTTGTGGATGTAACTACGTATTGTGGTACTTGACAAAGGTTTGCCAAAGTAGTCATATGTGGTCATATCGCTTATTGACGATTGACGAAGAATGACGATTCTTGATGCAGTGGGATGCTGAGGGATCGGAGATCACGGTAGTTCAACTTAGGCTTGCTTCCTTGTCCTTTACGCACTGAAATTGCTTCAGATTCCTTCAATCTTTTAATTATGGTATGCACTGATGAAGGTGAAATATCCAAATCTCTTCCTGTCGTTCTTTGAGGAACATTGTTTTTAAACATTTCAATAATTTTCTCACGTATTTGTGCTGTTTTTGTACCAAATCATAATTACAATCACCTGTTGACATCACTTGTTTCAAATCACATCATTATTTAACCAATTTACCTCACTACTGGCCCTAAATCGCTCCTGTCCCAACTTTTTTGGAAATGTGTTGCAAGAACCAAAATTGGAATACGTGTTTATTTTGAGAAAAACAATGAAATTCATGAGGAACACATTAAACAATGTGATGGGGGTAACACAATAAATTCAAGATTTTTATTTGTCGTACAAATGTAGTGGTACACTGGCAGCGAAATGAAATTGTCGTTACTCCAGTCGGTGTAATAAACACACTAGTAAAAGGACATCAAAATTAAACAACGTGAATTAACAAAAGAAGTACTGAAACTACAGAAAGATAATAAGAAAATATAACAATAAAAGGTATATAAAAAGTAAAGATGAAAATGTATAAAAAATATGTAGAAATGTTTAAAGTACAGATTGTAGTTATAGCATATTTTAGCTTTTAATCTGTGATGTTAATGATCCTACTGGCCGGGGGTAGAAGCTTCTCCTCGGCCTCTCAGTCCCGGCCATAAGGCCCCGGGGACTTATGCAGGGCGGCAGTTCTGTCCTGGTGATTCTCTGGGCGCATCGTATCACCCTCAGCGGGACTCGGCGGCCCTCAGAGCTGGAGCTGCCGTACCGAGCAGTTATGCTCCCGGAGAGCACAGATCCCACATTGCCGCTGTAGAAGGTTTTTTGTGGCACAGACGAGAGTCTGTATTTCCACAGCTGCCTCACATGATACACTCACTGTCAGGCTTTCAGCACTAAAGTTACAGATTACTGGGTGGCCGAGAGGTCTGTGAAATTTGGAGGGTCAGTAGCTTGCCTGGGAACCCTTAGCATTCAGCGAAAACTGAACAGAGAGGCCTGTAGCAGGGTTGTCTAATTTGTTTAGCTGGCTGGCATAAGATTTTCAGTTTGAAACAAGTATGCACACAGATTTACATGTACGTAACAGTTTTATTACCTTGTAAATAGTTTTCAGGGTTTTCAAAGTACCCCAGTGCATTTGATATAGCGAATTTTAGGTTTATAATGAAATAATATAGATTTGCCCTAAGATTTAATAAGATTTCTTGCGTGAGCGTGAGAGTCTGAAGGTGTGAGTGTCACACCAAATGGGTGAGAGCTGGCAACCCTGGCTCTGTTCAGTAGCCTCAGAAATTCTTTCGAACTTTCCAAACACAGCTGATGGAAATCAATGGACGCAAAGGTTCTCAGTGACCATTTTAGCTTGTTTTTAGACTAAAGGCCTATGATGGATCTTTGGAATGTTGCGGAGATACGAATGCTGAGGACAGCATACTTTGTGCTGTGAGTGTTATGTTAACCATGTAAACAAAGAGGAAGTACACAGTCCAACCAGATACTATATTGAAATGCTAACAAGTTTTTAAATATTTTTATTCAAGTGACTTTAAGTCTGGATAATGTTTTTAATGGTTGGAAACGTGTGTATTACTGTATAATTAAATAATTAAACTTCTGAAATGGCCGCTCAGTGCAGGAGGAGGCTGCAAACCTGAAGAGGCACACAACCGTATGGGTGGGGCAGGGGATCAATGGTGTGAGGTAGAGGACCAGGGCAGTGGGATTGCAGTGGCACAAGGGCAACCGTGTGGTCATCATGGGCTCCTCCAATGGCAGCTTCAGGTAAGTCGCTCTGATAAACCCCGTTAGACTCCAGTGAAGTGAGTGAGGCTGCAGCGCTACACTGGAGGGGACACATGTGGGCTCAGGGGCCCATGTGACTGTAGCAGAGGAAGGGATCTCTAGCTGATGTGGAGGTACAGGCCCAGTGGCAGTAAGGGGTGGGCAGTCAGCTGCAGAGGCTGCGGGGCCAGCGGCCCCACTGTACACATGGACCGCAGGGAATCTCAGCATGTTGTGCCCAAAGTCCAGCACACATGCCGTGCTCCGGGGGAAATTCAGGCCCAGGATGGAGGGATCGAGCATGTCAGCCATCCACATAGTTACTATTCACAACTAAACCCCCCATGTCAAAAGGGAACAACCCCGTCCCTCTTAAAGGGGCCAGGTCACCAGTCATTGTTCTCACCTGCACCAATGTCAGTTCTAGACAGTGTCTGGTCTCACCAGGGTTGCAGTGGAACCTGTATGGACTAGGGCAGTACATGCGACTCACATCACTATGGTGGGTATGTGACAGAAGTTGCCTCTGTGAGTCCAATCCGTAGTCACAACCTCTGCAGCAGGTGGCAGCAGGGCCACCTCCCCGGTGTCAACAAGGAAGTTCCGGAAATTAACCTTGTTGGCCCACATCTTCCCGGCTATGCGTGCCCTTGGCGGAACCCTGGGTGGCAGTGAACTTGGGACACTGTCTGAGGATTGAGGGGTGGGGGGGGGGTGCTGCTGCCTGTCAGCCTACAGGCAGTCTGCCTCCAGGAAGTAAACCTGAGGGCCTGGGTCCTCCAAGCCCTTTGGCGTTACAGCTTGGTTGATTTCTCCCGCCTCGTTCCCCGCCACCTTGCTGCCCACAATTTCTCTCTCCAAAGCCAGTTCCAGGGCCTCGTCTAGGGACGCAGAGGGGTTGGCTGTGTCTGAATGTGAGCTATCTGGGGTTAAGTGTCTAGATAAACTGATCCCTGGCCAGTTCACTCTGTACTGATAGAGCCATGTGAGCACAGACACGCCTACACAACCCCTTGATATCATTAAGCAGGATGCAGAGAGACTCATTTGACTCAGTCCCTGCACCTATTGTTTAACTGAGAGGGCAGAAGTCCTCACACTGCCCACAGCGATTCTGCAGGGCACTGACCAGTGTCTCATCCAGGGGCTCAAGCAACCAGCAGTGTACACCTCAGAAAAACATGTGTGACAACCCTGAGGACCTGCTTGCATACCACAATGGTATCCCATCTCCCCTTGCTCTTTGAAGGGGTACCACCCATCCAGTATAGTTATCACTGGGCTATCACAATGTCATCACAATACTAAAGACTGAAACAAAGCCGTGAGGTCAGACCCTCTGTATACAGCACACAGTCTCACCCTCACATCCTGTATGACCACATTTCTGCTGTTCACATGGCATTTCTCCAGCTTCCATTGCCCTGCAATGGACTGACGTGCTGTTGAAGGTCTACCTCACTTTACACTTTGCCCATGTCTTGTGTGTATACCCTGTCCGCTCCTAACGTGTATTTAGTTTGTGTAAATCTATCACTGCATCTGCATTTCGCAGTTCAGCTTCTGACAACATTGTGTTTCCCATCTGTGTATTTGGGTTCGGTGCTTGTTGGGTGCCTGTCGTGGTCCTTCTATTTTACAATTGTACGCGGGGCGCCAATTCATCTTCTTTATTCATCATGAATATTTTAATTCATTAATGCAGGAGTCTGTGATAAATCGCTATCAGCATTTGGTTTATAATGGCCAATTAATGATAACTAAAAAGAAACAGAGAGACTGAAGACACAACTTTCAACCATGATATGAGTGCTGTTGCTGCATAATTGTCCACCAGGGGTCACAGCGCAACCCCCATCTCGGCAAGATGGATGACTTGAAAATATGTTTCTATATCAAGGTTGAATTATTTTTATTTCTATAGCACATTTAAAAACAATCTATGTTGTGCCAAAGTGCTGTAGGTCAAAATAATATAAATATATAGTAAAAGTAGAGACATTGGCCAATGTTACACAATGTTACACAAAAAATAATCAGAATCAGACTGTGGTTTATTGCCAAGTAGGTTGACCCTACAAGGAATTCTTTTTGGTATAATGGTGCTCCATGGAAAAACAAGACTAAGCAACAACCAAGTTCAAAAAACAGTGCAAAAGTTATACAATAATCTAGTAATAAATATAAAATCACTATAAATGTTAAATACATGATGTGCAAAGCAGAATAGTCAGATTAAATAGATAAATAAAATGTGTTCCTGTGTGTGCAGGGTCAGTACAGAGATGCATCTAATAAGAAGCGGTGTAAGGCTGAATTAGCTCCGAGACGGACTGGGGACCTATGCCATGTATCGCCTTAGAAAGAAATAAGAAATCTTTAAACTGTATTCTCAGAAATTCTCAAAACTTAACAGGTAGCCAATGCAATGCAGCCAACACAGGGGAAATTTGGTGTCTATTTTTTGTTGAGAGCCTGGTAGCACCGTTTTTGAACAAGGTGTAGTCAGAATAAGATGCTTCTGGTAAACCTGGGTACAGAGAACGGCAGTAACCCAATCAGGATAAAAGCAGGAGTAACTCTCCAGGTCTTTGGCTGAAAGGTGTGGTTTAAGCCAGGCTATTGAACTCAGCTGACAGAAACACCATCACAACAGCATTTATTTGTTTATCAAACTCAGTGATGAATCAAAGATGACACCAAGATTTTTAGTATGTGACTGGAAGTTTTCTGAATGAGGCCCTAATTGTTCTCTGAGATCATGAACAGTGACCAGAACTCATTACCTCTGTCTTGTTTTCATTAATCTGGACGAAAGTCATTGCTGTCCTGTTCTTAATATCCTCCAGACAGTTAGAAAGGGCCACCAGAGAGCAGCAGTCACCAGGTTTTAATGGCAGATAGAGCTGCGTATCACCAGCATAGCAATGATATTTTACATAATAACGTTCACAAATAGAGCCCAAAGGAAGCATGTATAGAGGGAATATGAGAGGGCCTGTATCACAGGACTGGATATGTTTACAAGTAAGGCCATAGTACTTAAGGGGTGTGGCCATCCCACACAGTGACAAGCCCATTCATTCACCTCATCTAGGCCTTTTACTAGGGATTTAAGGTCCTGGTTTTCCTCTCAGACCCTAGAGCACACTGCCAGGCTCAGATTCCCGATCCCACATCCTGCTGAAGCCCTTCCCAAGATCAGACACTAGTTTTGTTTTCCTTGTTCTTATAGTAAAATGATGGTCTTTGACTTCTATACATCATCACTGTTCTGTTAATTACACATGACCTAATCTAAGTATTACACAAACCAAGCATAATTACTTAGAGATGTCATGAGATGGAAAATCCTTATTCAGTTAATTATTTTCCCCACAGGTGCTGACAGTGTGTCTACAGTGAAATGGGCCTGTGTACAGAGAGGATGATCTGTAACAATCCCATGTTCCTATGGTGACAGATATAAAACTCATGTGAAATACTGGTGCAGAGGGTATAATGTGAGGTCATGTACTCCCATAGTACACACTGACTCTCCACTGGAGGGTAAAGTGTGAGTCAGAGATGATCCTGACCAGCGAGTCTTCACTGTGACCATCAACAATCTGACAGCTGAGGACTCCGATCGGTACTGGTGTGGTGTGAAGATCAGTGGAGCCTCTCTGATCAGGTTAATCTGTCAGTCACTGATGGTAAGATGTCTGTACTGCAGACTGTAGCCAATGAGATGCACAGTATGTAACATGTCACTGAGTCAAAAAGGAAGGACCTTAACACAAACACTGATGGAAAAAATGTTTTAATATTTTAAAAATCTGCATTTTAATTTAATTCAATATGATAAACGAGACTTGGAAGAAGTAACAGTGTCAGCTAAATCGGGCGACTTCATGAGGTTAAATATGATAAGCAATATGTTAAAAAATGTCAGTTTATTGGCCAAACATTTACATACAGTATGTATGTTGTAATGGGCTGATATTCATAAACATTTCATTGCTGTGCAAATCTTTGAGTGTTTTACCTGTGTGTTGAAGTCCTCCAGGGCTGACAGTGGACAAACAGGAGGTGACGGGTGTGGATGGAGACAGTGTCAGTGTTACTATGGAAACAACAAAAGACAAAGGATGTGGTGTAAGATTGGGGGCTCCTGTGCATCAGAGAGATCAGTGAGTTTGCATGGGAGGCCTGTCCTGATCAGGGATGACACAGAAAATGAAACCTTCTTTGTGACAATGAGTGGGCTGGAGAGGAAGGACACTGGCTGGTATTGGTGTGCTGCTGGAATCCTGCAGATTCCAGTTCATATTACTGTTAAACATAAGTAATTGATTTAAATCTGCCTGTGAATTATTTATGCTTGAATATAAATAGATACATACTAATCAACCCAGCAGTTTCACTCACGAAGGGGTTTGTGCTTCTTTGTGGGGATAATCCCCTATTTATCAGCTGTTGTGAAACAGAGTTATTTATTGGGATTATTGTTTTAATGATAGTGGCACGGTGGTCCAGTAGGCGGCGCTGTTGCTTCACGCATCCATGTTTAGGGGTTTGAATCTGGCTTCTGCTCTGTCTGTGTGGAGTTTGCATGTTCTCCACATGCTGTGTGGGTTTCCTCCAACAATCCAAAAACGCACAGTCAGGCTAATTGGTGTCTTTAATATTGAATGTGTGTCTTCTAGTTTATGATCAGTCTGTAATATGACAAAAATCACAGCATTTTCCACAGACATACAGCCAGTCACTTGTTATGTATACAAATCCAGACAAATCCATGTAGCTTGCAACATAATTCAGGCATTTTTTCATCTTTGTGAGGATGAATTGTTACTAATGGTGTGCAGACTGACTAACATGTCTGTAGGTGGTTTTTCATTGCAGCGTAGACCAGTGTTACAATTGTACTCTGTAATATCTGTTCCAGTGCTGCATCCATCCATTGTCTGAAACTGCTTGTCTAATTCAGGGTCCCTATGGGCGCAAGGCAGGGAACGTCCCATGACAGGGTGCCAACCAATTGCAGGACACGCTCACACTCCATTCCCTCGCACAAGCACACCTACCGGCAATTTGACAACTCCAATTAGCCTCAGCATGTTTTTGGACTGTGGGGGGAAATCAGAGTCCCTGGAAGGAACCCCACAATGACACAGGGGGAGCATGCAAACTCCATACACACGGAACTCCAGCGAAGACTTGAGTACACGTGCCAGAGGAGTGAGGCGACAGTGCAAACCCTGCTTTTTATTAACTATCCTTTCTCCTGTTTCCACTGCTCTCCTTTTCTCTGCACATGATGAAGAAGGAGGGGATAATGAAAAACGGAGGTAAGCATTCAGCAGCATTTACAGTAGTGTGGGGGTCCAGCTAGCAGCATTTACCTGATCACACAGTAATGGGAAACTGTCATTTTAATTTTAAGGGAAAAAAATATTTTTTATTTGATTTTCTTAATAATAAACTTGAGATCCCATCCCATCCAGGGTGAGCCCTTGCCTTCTGCCCTGTGCTGCTGGGGAATGACTGCAGGCCTGTTTTTACAAAATAGTGTAACATGTTGTGTGATAATCTCTAGCTATTTTCATGCTCTTTGTTAATGTCTCCTGTTCCTCACATGTGTCCTGTGTAATAGTACCGATGTGGCTGTACCGTGTTTCTATAAAGCATGTAAGACTTTACTGTTCACATCCACCCTCTTATTCAGCTCTTTGGTCCAGCTGGCTCTGTATGTAGGACTGAGCTGATCGGTGCTGCTGTCGATTATCAAGGTGGTTTTACTTCAGTCAGAACAGATTCACTGTTTTGTTCTTCAGGTTTAAATGTGATATGTGTGACTGACAGACACACTGGTGTATTATATGTCTCACAGGTGGGAGCAGGTTCTGGATGCTGTACTGAAAGCTGGGACTGGTGTGTTTTACCTGATTTGCACCATCATCACCATTCAGCTGCACTGGACCTCCTGTAGAAAGCAGGAACCAATCAGAGAGAAGCAGAGGGTCTCCCTGGATCAGAGGAAGCTGGCAGAGGAGATGACCTTCGTGGAGCAGAATGAGTCAGACGAGCTGTAAAATAAACGGTTATGCTAACTGCAGTGAAGCCTCTCTCACTCGGCCCTGCTCAGTCTGTACAGTCATAGCATGAGAGTCAGTTAAACACAGAGGGGATGATTATCTGCTGGCAACCTGTACAACCACGTATTGGCCACTTATTCACAAGTGCTTTGCTGCCACCTGCTGGTTAATGTTTAATAATCGTTATCTTGTGAAGGTAAGACTGGTTTTTATTAAATTGTCTCTTGATTCTGAAAAAATATGGTACTATGCAAAAGTCTTGGGCCATCAAAGAAAACGTTTAATGCTATTTAATTGGGTTGTGTATATTTGCTCAGAACAAAAACACAATTATCATAAAAATATATGCAAATTAAAAGTGACACAATAAAAACTAACAAGAATTTCTTCTTTTCTCCATAAAGTTACTGATGCCTTGTTGGATCGCTAGATGAACCACGCTTTGGATCCTAAACCTCTCCTCAGGGGCACCCCAGCCATTCCATGTATTTGTTAAATTCTGCCACCAGCTCACTTAATTAATTAATTTAATTAAACAAATGTGTCATGCCCGGCTCGTCCGCTCCTCCTGTGTGCCACGCCCCCTGATTACCCACGTGTTTTCTCCCGATTGTACCCAGCTGTATCTAGTTAATTTGCTCAGTCCTGTGTATTTCAGTCCGTGTCTTACCCGAGTCCTTTGTCCGTCATTGATGTCAGTTGATGTTCGTGCCCTCGTCCCTGAGATTAAACCCCTCGTTTGCCCTGATTCTCGGCTGTCTGCCTGCTTCTTACCCGCCTGCCCGCGATCGCTGCCGTCTCCCGTGACAAAATGTTAATGATGCATTGATTAGCCATAGGAGTTGTGTTATAAAAAGATATAGGTCTATTGGATGGTTGGTGCAAATGTTTTACTAACTTTAGAAGAGATTTTGAAATGACTGGGCTGCCACACTTTGACGGACAAAATATTATAATTCTAGACCAAGATGAAGATCATTTGAACATCATTTTCTTCGACAGCCCAAGACTTTTGTACAGTTTTGTATGTGTCTTTTATACTGGTCATAATTTGTTTAAATACATGATTAATAAATTGATACTTTACAAAACATTTCATATTTTTCTGAAATTGGTAATTATTAAAAATGAATTTCACAAACTTAAATGGTTTGGCTGCGATGGGCTGGCCCCCCATCCAGGGTTGTTCCCGTGCCCATTGCTTCCGGGATAGGCTCCGGACCCCCCACGACCCAGTAGGATAAGCGGTTTGGAAAATGGATGGATGGATGGATGGTAATTATTAAAAATGAATTTCACAAACTTAAATGGTTTGGCTGCGATGGGCTGGCCCCCCATCCAGGTTTGTTCCCGTGCCCATTGCTTCCGGGATAGGCTCCGGACCCCCCACGACCCAGTAGGATAAGCGGTTTGGAAAATGGATGGATGGATGGAGGGATAAATGGTTTGGAGTTTTTAGGTCACCCCTCCTCGTCAGAGCCCACCAATCAGGGACTCTTTAAAAGAGTGATGTAATCGGGAACGCCCACTTTTCAATCTGCAGTACAAATACACCAGCTTGTCTCTGCTAACAACAGCCTGTGAATGTCAGTTAAGGAGGAAACAGTACCACATACATATTGGCCAACATCAAATGAAAATGTAACACACGAAAACAGGACTGCCCACTTATCACTCTGCGTAAAATCACACCAGCTTGTCTGAGCTGACAGCAGCCTCACATATCAGCTAAGGAGGAAGACGGCATATCAAAAGTAAAAAGAAAGACACCATCAAATGAAAATATCCCTGTGTGATCTATTGGTTTCTGCTTTCACTCCCATTAAATGACAGTAAGTCTAGTTGGTGTCCGTGGTGCTGAAAACCTGGATCAGTAAATTCCAAATGAAACTTCTTTACCTGATTTAACTGTAACTCACTTATTTTGTTGGCAATGATGCTTTGTTGAGTCTAGAAAGGCGCAAAGTGGGTTTCAGATAAATTAAATGAAGTAGTTTTGCTTAAAAACCAAAAAGCTTTGAACAATCAGTTCAGCTTTGGACTGTAGTGCTTCACAAAAGTAAAATCCATCCAGTTAAATCTCTTTATCCCCAAGTCAAGAAGATATCAAATGCAGAAGCACATTGTGGGAGATACAAGGTGCAGACACATTAAAAGCACTTTTTTTGTGTGAACATTATAAAACAGATTGATACACATTAAGCAGTTTGTAACTTTACATCCAGACCTACATCAGTCAGAAAAAGCAGGCGATGACCATCCCATCCAGCAGCTTCATCTCTGATTGTACAGAATCCCATGTCAGCGTAACTTCTGAAGTCATGACTAAACTAATTTCCAGCTCTGCCTTCAGTTTCATCTGTTAAATTAAATTAGGAACTAAACTAAACTAGGAGGGAAATATAGTCAAGCTACTTAAGTAGCCGAATTTTGTGTATCCACTAGAGGGCAGCCACACATAGATTCCCTTATGAATGGTTCTGATGCTTCCGGAAAGCACTGCACAAAGACCCAGGTATGCCAGTGAGGAACGGATAAAGAGCAGACGGATCCAAATACTAGCTGTAATATATAGTATTTTCAATGAATTTAAACAAATTAATATAACAGTGTCAGAGTGTCAGATCCATGTGACTTTTTATGATTGAAGAACTTTGAAAGCCTGAATATAACTGAGGAGGCCCACGGACCCCATTATGTGTGAAACATCATTGTGGTGCTGAGAGAAACACAGGACTGCTGATAAGACCCAGATGAAGTGAATTACCTGACTTTGCCCCCACCCATCCCCCCCCCCCCAGGATACCCCCACCCCTGTCATACAGACACCTTCCTAACGGACCTCATGATTTGTGCTGATCCACACATATGAAAAAGACCTACTGCAGTGACATTTTAAAACTGTATAAAACATAATAAAGACTGAAATAAAGGCCTGAGGTCAGACCCTCTGTATGTAGCACACAGTGTTTCTGCAGAGTCTCACACTCACATCCTGTATGACGACTTTTCTGCTTTTCAGAATAAGTCTGATTTCACTGCTCTTTGCTCATTTGCAATATGAGGAAGTAACAGTTTAGAAAAGAACTAGACTTATTTGATTAATTTGTTTGTAGTTTAAATTCTGTGAGCATGAATGATTCACTGTGAAGACCAGCTATCAATAATTTTGCTATGAAATCATGTTTCTAAAATGATAAGATTCTAGATGAAATCAAAATATTTATTCCTGGGAAGAGCAGGACAACAGCAGCATCAAACTGTTTTCCTTTTTACAGACAAGAAATAGACAGGAAATGCATCAGTGCACAAACAGTTTATGAAAATCAAAGATAGATGGATGATTTTTAAACATTTAAAACCCACAAAAAGGGAGGCAGTGAGGTTAAGGAGAGTCAGGAAGTCAGTGTCAGTCTCCACAGATCTGAGGTCAGCGATACACACATAAGGCTCCTCTGATGCTCCTCTTCATCCTCTTCTTCACTGATGGGCCTCCAGGTGAGGATCACTTACTCTGGGACTCCACCATTCAGCGTAGTTAAGATGAAGATACATTTTGCACAATATACTTACTACATCTGTTTGTTTATATTCATATTGTTCCATGAAGTTTGATCACTTCCCGATTATAGTCTGTGGTGGTAGCATGTTGACCGACTGATTTTAGAATTGACTGCAGTCTTCTTTGTGTCCACTATGTGGCAGCAGTATAAAGGAAATATCTTATTCTGTCACAGCTGCTGGTGTGTGTAAAAATTCACATACTCTGATAACAAGTAATTCTGCCTCCAACTGTTTGTCAGGGATCTGGGCAGGAATGAATTACATGCCGACTGTACATACAACAGAGATAGGCTCCTGGGAGAACTTTGCCAGAAGTTGAAACACGACTTTAAGAATGACACTGATACAGAGTACTCAGCTGTTTGGTTGAAACTAAATCTTGGTCTGGATTTTTACATTCTGGACCTGAACTACCCACTGCTGCACTGACCCCCACCTTCTTCTTTTTTTTTCCCTTTGTCCTGTCCGGCAGCTTTAGCAGAATCATGGTCTGAATGCACTGCTGTGACAAACATGTTTGCTTTACCATGAGGGGTTCTATAAACTCTGTATAGGCCTCTCATGTTGATCGATTTCATTTTTTAAATTTAAAAAATGTATTTATTTCATTTTTAACCCGTAAAGTATTGCAGTGGGTGAGCTGGCCGAAGAGGATGGACAGATTAGGAGGGAAAAAAAGAAGGAAAAAGAAGAAAGGAGCAAGTGAGATGAAATGAAAGTTTTTAGCGGGTGTCTCTAACTTTGCTCTGCCATTGCATGCACACCACTTCCAGGGCCAGCCTTGCTCTCACGCTGATATACTGTCAGATTATGCACATCTTATATGTTGTTTTAACCCTTAGCGTATTAGTAAAGGCTGTTTTGTACTTACTTGATGTGATGGTCCACTTTACTGTGGCCTTGAGCCACATTAGAAATTTATTTCTGATATATTTAACTTAATCCTCATTTTTCTTTTGCCCATGAGCACGAAACAGCTAAATAATTAGCATGATGCAGAAGTTATTCTCAGACAAGCACTTAATCTAAAAAGCAGAAATGTCATCATACACGATGTGAGGGTGAGACTGCAGACACACTGTGTGCTGCATACAGAGGGTCTGACCTCAGGCCTTTGTGTCAGTTGTTATTATGTTTGATTTGTGATTCTCACCTGGAGGCCCATCAGCGGATGAAGAGGAGCATCAGAGGAGCCTTATGTGTGTCTCACTGACCTCAGATCTGCGCAGACTGGCACTTACTTCCTGATTCTCCATAACTTTGCTGTTTCTCTGTCTTTATCTGTTACTCAGGAGTCCTGAAGTCCAATGAAAAATCCGCTTTCTCCTGTCTATTTGGCTGATACAAGTTCTGCTCACTTCTGCTTGGGTTGCATGGATCACCAGCCACTTGTCACCAACTAACAGACCACAGCCTACCTGACCAATGTCATAACTGGTGCACCTAGGTATAAAATTTAGTCTCACTGTCTCCAAAAAAGGTCACTGTCTGGAACCCCATGGAACCACATTTTTGATTCCTTAGGCAATTTTTACACTATGTGACAAACAAAAACAACACACAAGTTTGTCTCAACACAGGCTCCATAGTCAAGAAAGCACAGCAGCACCTCTACTTTCAGCGGAAGCTGAGAAAAGTCCATCTCCCATCCTCACAACATTTTACTGGGGAACTACTGAGAGCATCCTGAGCAGCTGCATCACGGTCTGATTTGGGAACTGCCTCGCCTCAGATCATAAGACCAGCGGATAGTGAGGATAGCTGAGAAGATTATTAGAGTCTCTCTCCCCTCCATCATGGACATTCACATCACACGCTCCATCCGCAAAGCCACCAACATTGTGGATGACCGCACCCACCCCTCACATAATCTTTTCACTCTGGCATCTGGAAAAGCATTCAGGCCTCCACAACCAGACTCAGAAACATGGCGCCTGACTACTGAACTCTCAGGGACTGATCTGATACCACACACAACACACACACACACACAGCTGTGTAATTATATCTTCGTGGGGACTCTCCATTCATTTCTATGGGGAAAACTGTAATCCCAACATGACAACTTTAACCCCTACCAACCCCTAACCTTAACCATATGTAACCAAACCAAAAACAAGACTTTTGGCATTTTTAGTTTTTTGACTGTATTTACAGATCTTTGTGAGTACCTGAAAATGCCCCCCAAAACATCAAAATAACAGGTTTTTGTCACATTGTGGGGGACATTTGGTCCCCACAATGTAATATACACCTAATCCACACACACACACACAGAGTAGGTATTTGAATCTTTGTGGGGATTCTCCATTCATTTGTATGGGCGTAACCCCAATCCTAACTATGGGAACCTTAAACATTGCAGTAGTTACCAAGCAGTAACAGTAAGCAACCAAATAAAATGCAAGACTTTTTGAATTATTCCTTTGGCTGCATTCAAAGAATTTAATAAAATTCAGTATCTTCTTACTTTCGGGAACGAAAACATGTCCCTACAAAGTCAAAATAACATGTTTTTATAGCACTATGTACATAACCACCCACCCAAACGCGCGCACACACACACACAAACAGGCCTACCTACAGTATACCCTCCATAGATTCCTGAATGAAATATCTGTAAAGCAGTTATTATGGCATGGCGTTTGGTTTGAACATGCAGTTTTTAAGAATATTGCGCTAATTCTAAACGAAAGACTGCACTAATTCTAAAATAGCTATATAAGAACTTTATTTACCATTAAATAAATTATAAATCAAACCAAAATTTAGTCTCTCAAAAAACTTGTATATGACATATCTTTGTTCACATTATGAGAAATTAAAAACACCAGGACACAGAATGTGAATAACAAGAACTATAGTGTTCTTTCTCAAAAGCGTACCTACCAACGTGGCTAAAATGCTAATTGCGTTCGTCAGCTATGGAAAAAAAACAGCGGGGCACCCCAAACATCGCGGTATTACGCATTACCGTAATACTGCGTAGCAAAGACATAATGTCATAAAAAAATTACAGTCAGTATTTATAGACAGAACTGCGTGGTTTCCCATTGACAAGTAGATACATGGTTTACGGGCTTGAAGGCGGTTAGATCAACAAATCCAATCACGCTCAGCCAAAACAAGCACGAGCTAAACATACTACTATTGATTGGTTCACCTTCAAATTCGTCCCGCCCTGACAATTAATTCTCGTTTTCATTCGTTGAAAATGGCGTCAGTACATATCTTCATCCTTTCGACCAATGAAAAATTTCGCTGGTTTCCATAGAAACAAAATCAGTGCAGTTTGAACATAAACTTTCTGACAGAGCGATGGCGCAGCGGTGAGAAGCATCTCTTCCTATGTTTCTTGCTATTTCTTCAGATTATGTTTTGTTAGCATAGTTAATTATATATTTCATTGTATGTCGTGATATAGTTCATGCAAATATTGCCGCAAAATATAATTGAAATATATTTAAAATTAGTAGCTTAAACTGTAGATGCTGTGGCCATTTTTCGTAATGTGATTGTTTATATTTAAATTGTAAGAGAAAATAATTGTGTTAAACTTAAAAACAACAAGCCTTATGGTTGATATGATTGGTTTTACTCATCCGGTCTGTCGTAATGCGTTTCATCTGAAGATGTTATTCTGAAAAGAGCCCCTATACGTTTACTTTTTAAATGTCCCATGTTGTTGAAGTAAGATTAACCGTTTGCTGGGTTCATTACCATGGCGATGTTATAACGTACCGAAGCAGCGTCCTGATTTCGCCAGCGTTACTGTATAGGTTGTGAAACAGTTTTAGCAATTTGGCCGCTTCTATCGGAGTAGCCTCGATGCCACGAGCAGCCAATGAAGGCTCCATCCCTTTCCATAGGCATTCTTGGTGAATAGCATTTAGCAAATGTCTGGAGTACGTTGAAAATACACAGTGTCTAGTTTGGCTTTGAGAGTATCACAGACGGCTAGTTAATTATGTTAACCAGAATGAAAATTCCGAAAGCTGTTTCCTGGACCAACGACCAGCACTGGGGAGCCTGGGACCTGTGGGACGAGGTGATCGACTGGGGAGAGAGGAAAGGTTTGGAGGAGTGCTCACCAGCGACACCCCCCACTGTCCAGGCTGGGGAGGTTATGGGGGGACTGGGAGGTGTGACGGACTGGTGTAAGGGAGGGGAGGGTGTGAGAGTGATAGGCAATGCTGGCATTGTTTCTGAGACTCTTCAGAGAGGAAACTGGCGGTGTAGAGATAGATGTGGGTCTGGTATAGATAGAAGATGTAGAAGTGGTGGAAAATTAATATTAAAGTTGAGCTTGTAGAGCTCTTGACACAGAGAAGAGCCAAAATACAAGGAAGATGAAGCTGTGGTTCTTCTGCTGCTGTTTGGGGAACATTAAATGTTTGAAACAGTATCAAAGATAATGAATTAAGTGTGCTAAATTTTGAGATGTATAGTGGAATGTTTATTAACAATTGTTAATGTGGCGCCCCTGAACCCCCTCGGTTGGCCGCCCCTGCCGGTTGTGTGGGGTCGGGGATGAGGACTAATCGGGGCCAGTCGGGGATCTGGCCCCGGTGCCGGGGGGGCCCACTCCTGCACGCCCTTATTGCTCCCCTGGGCCGGACACCACATTTCATACAACACTAGAGCTTTGAGGGGCAGTGGGGAGGTTTTACTTGCACATTAGACACCACATGACACTAGGGCTGAGGAGGTGGGTATAGGCAGGTGGGGTTCTGCCGTCTGCCAGCGGTGGGGTGCCCGTGCCTCGACTGTTCACCTGCTTTTTGCACTTTAGTTATATACACAGTCCATGCTACATTAGGGCCTTGGGGTGCAGGGAGGGGGATGGGGGACTCTGCCATCTGCCAGTGGTGGGGCCCTCATACTCGAACTGCACCCACTAATTTTAATGCATTGTAGACATAAACACACAACTCTCTCACACTTGTACATGCACACTTCACATTAACATGGGACGGGGAATCAGTGGGGGCTGAGAGGTCCCCCCTAACTCTCTGTCTCTGGCCCTGCGCGTGTGGGGTGGCCCGGCAGGTAGAAGACGGCTCTGGCCGGTGTGGGCCGTCTCCTCTTGTGGGCTGCGGGCTGGGTGGTCCTTGGCTCTGCTGCGCCGTGGTGGGGCCCTGGCAGGCGGTCCGGGGTATCTAGGGATGCTCTGAGCCCTTCTAGGCGAATTGTAGGGTTCGGTCTGGGCTGGGCGGGGGGTCTGCCGCTCCCCGGTTGACGCAGGTCCGCTCCTGGGTGGTGGGGGGGGGGGGTGCACTTTGTTTGTATGGGTCTCCCTTAGATCATCCTGCAGTGTCGGGGAGGGGGGGGACGTGCCGGGTCGCTACAGTGGGCGGTGATCCGTCCTGCCGGGGAGCGGACTGGGGGGACCGTCCGCCAGGGGAGTGTTCCCGGTTGATGGGGCCCTTTGGCCCTGGACCCGCTTCCCTCGGTGGAGGGCTTGCGGGAGGGACTGGGGGGCTCGCTGTCTGTCCCCCCTCTGCGGACCTCCTTTTACAGGGGTTGGGCCCCCCTTAGTCCCTCGTGGGCTCCCTCTCGGGTTGGGCGGGTGGTTGTCTTGTGGACATATGGCCATGGGCCGTGTGTTTCTTATGGTTGTTTGTACTCTGTATTCCCCTACACTTTATTTTCTCCATCCCACCTTTACATCTCCAGCCCGCTGTTCCTGGGAAAAGCCACCTGCCAATCATCCTTGGAGCAGCAGCCATTCTCAGGATCTCCTACATCACAGATCACCTAATAAACACAGGACCTGTCGACGACTGGAGAAAAGGAGAAACGCTGAAGCACACTGGGCATTTTGGAAGCATTTCATCATAATAAATTACCTTTGCCTTTACAGTTTCTGTGTACAGTTTCATTATAGTAAATTGCACTTAGTTGTGATTACTCAGTTACAAAGACAATGGGTCACTCTATAATGGGTGATGGTATGCTTTTAGCTGTGCTTCCACAGGTTGTATCTGCCTTAGTAAATGACTAAATGTCTTTTTCACAAGTGATTTTGATTATGTTTGTAGAATTAAATTAAAGGTAAACCTGTACATTGGTTAAAATAACATCTGACTGCTACAATAATACATCATACAGCGTCTTTTGTACTAATGTGCTACCTTGAGACATTCAGGTTGTATAATGAACAATTTTAATAAGAATTGTGTTAAGTAATTAACTTTCAAAATCTATCAATACCATGCAAAAGTGTAAAGTCAAATTTATGAGATACTTATTACAATAAACGGAAGTAGTCTGTACCCATTTAAAGAGGCTTTACATCGTACAGCTTCTTATACTGGTCTGGTTGGTGGGTATAAAGGATCAATTAGAAATCTTCCTCCTCCAAATGTATCATTTCATGAGTTTTGGTAGAGTGGGGGTAGCAGGATAATAATAGGATTTACTGGTTATTTTTGATACGGTAAAATCGCAAGACGCAGAAAAATAAAAATTTGTGTATGGTCAGAATTATCAGTGGTAGGAGATTTTGTCCCTACTACCATCTGGGAAAAGAACATTCTGGTGCTTATCTGTGAAGAAGCAATTTCAGGAGATATAAATCCTTGCAAAAAGTAGTCTCCCACTCTATAAATAGGGTGCAATTTGTTTTTTCACGCAGTGGAAATGGAAATGTTTTTTTAATGTTGATGACGACTGTAACTGGTCAAAAGGTGGCGCCAAAGATCCCCAGTAATGCATCGCCCATTAATGTACAGATATCCCCCTGCCTCACCATGCATGACTCCTCCAATGGTGCTGATGTTTAACAGTACATTCATCCTAACTATACAATTTGATATCTGGTATCGTCCTGTCAGTTTTAACCCATTTCTAAGTCCCGTATGGTTTAGGTAGCTTTTTTTCCAAAATGATGACCATGAAATTAGGCACATATAACAAATATTGAACAATAGGCATTAATTGAAATGCTCTCTCTCACAGACACACACATATTAGATGTCTATGTCTTTCAAATTGTTTAATACGAATTAATCTGTTTTATAATGTTCACACAAAAAAAGCTTTTGTGTTCACATTTTACAACCCCAAATCAGAAAAAGTTGGGATGGTATGTAAAATGAAAATCAAACTGAAAACAGCACTTTGTTAAATTATCTTTGACCTGTATTACATTGAAAACAATACAACAGCACATTATTTAATGTGTTCCTCGTGAATTTCATTGTTCTTTTTCAAACACGTATTCCAATTTTGGTTCTTAGAACACATTTCAAAAAAAGTTGGGACAGTAAAGCATTTAGTACTTTGTAATGTCGCCATTCCTTTTCACAACACTTAAAAGGCATTTAGGGACTGAAGACACCAAGTGATGTAGTGTTTCAGGTGTAATTTTGTCCCATTCTTCCTGCAAACAAGTCTTAAAGCGGACAACAGTACGGGGTCTTCGTTGTCACATATTGCGCTTCAAAATGAACCACACATTCTCTATTGGAGACAGGTCGGGACTGCAGGCAGTCAAGTACCCATACCCTCTTCCTCCACAGCCAGGACTTTGTAATGTGTGCAGAATGTGGTTTCGCATTGTTTGTTGAAAAATGCATGGGCTTCCCTGGAAAAAATGTCTTCTTGAAGGTAACATATTGTGCTCCAAAATCTCTATGTACTTTTCAGCATTAATGGTGCCATCACAGAACTGCAAGTTACCTTTGCCAAGGGCACTGACACAACCCCATACCATGACAGACCCTGGCTTTTGGACTTATTGCTGGTAACAGTCTGGGTGATCCTTTTCTTCTTTGGTCTGGAGCACACGGCATCCATTTCTCACAAAAAATACCTGAAATACTGATTCATCTGACCACAGTACACGTTTTCACTGTGTGATGGTCCAACTCAGATGCGTTCTGAGCCCAGAGAAGCCGACGGCGCTTCTGGACACTGTTAAGATGGGGCTTGCTTTTGGCACAGTACAGTTTTAACTGGCATTTGTGGATGTAACTACGTATTGTGGTACTTGACAAAGGTTTGCCAAAGTAGTCATATGTGGTCATATCGCTTATAGATGAATGACGATTCTTGATGCAGTGGGATGCTGAGGGATCGGAGATCACGGTAGTTCAACTTAGGCTTGCTTCCTTGTCCTTTACGCACTGAAATTGCTTCAGACTCCTTCAATCTTTTAATTATGGTATGCACTGATGAAGGTGAAATATCCAAATCTTTTCCTGTCGTTCTTTGAGGAACATTGTTTTTAAACATTTCAATAATTTTCTCACGTATTTGTGCTGCTTTTGTACCAAATCATAATTACAATCACCTGTTGACATCACTTGTTTCAAATCACATCATTATTTAACCAATTTACCTCACTACTGGCCCTAAATCGCTCCTGTCCCAACTTTTTTGGAAATGTGTTGCAAGAACCAAAATTGGAATACGTGTTTATTTTGAGGAATACAATGAAATTCATGAGGAACACATTAAATAATGTGATGGGGGTAACACAATAAATTCAAGATTTTTATTTGTCGTACAAATGTAGTGGTACACTGGCAGCGAAATGAAATTGTCGTTACTCCAGTCGGTGTAATAAACACACTAGTAAAAGGACATCAAAATTAAACAACATGAATTAACTGAAACTACAGAAAGATAATAAGAAAATATAACAATAAAAGGTATATAAAAAGTAAAGATGAAAATGTATAAAAAATATGTAGAAATGTTTAAAGTACAGATTGTAGTTATAGCATATTTTAGCTTTTAATCTGTGATGTTAATGATCCTACTGGCCGGGGGTAGAAGCTTCTCCTCGGCCTCTCAGTCCCGGCCATAAGGCCCCGGGGACTTATGCAGGGCGGCAGTTCTGTCCTGGTGATTCTCTGGGCGCATCGTATCACCCTCAGCGGGACTTGGCGGCCCTCAGAGCTGGAGCTGCCGTACCGAGCAGTTATGCTCCCGGAGAGCACAGATCCCACATTGCCGCTGTAGAAGGTTTTTTGTGGCACAGACGAGAGTCTGTATTTCCACAGCTGCCTCACATGATACACTCACTGTCAGGCTTTCAGCACTAAAGCTACAGATTACTGGGTGGCCGAGAGGTCTGTGAAATTTGGAGGGTCAGTAGCTTGCCTGGGAAGCCTTAGCATTCAGCGAAAACTGAACAGAGAGCCCTGTAGCAGGGTTGTCTAATTTGTTTAGCTGGCTGGCATAAGATTTTCAGTATGAAACAAGTATGCACACAGATTTACATGTACGTAACAGTTTTATTACCTTGTAAATAGTTTGCAGGGTTTTCAAAGTACCCCAGTGCATTTGATATAGCGAATTTTAGGTTTATAATGAAATAATATAGATTTGCCCTAAGATTTAATAAGATTTCTTGCGTGAGCGTGAGAGTCTGAAGGTGTGAGTGTCACACCAGATGGGTGAGAGCTGGCAACCCTGGCTCTGTTCAGTAGCCTCAGAAATTCTTTCGAACTTTCCAAACACAGCTGATGGAAATCAATGGACGCAAAGGTTCTCAGTGACCATTTTAGCTTGTTTTTAGACTAAAGGCCTATGATGGATCTTTGGAATGTTGCGGAGATACGAATGCTGAGGACAGCATACTTTGTGCTGTGAGTGTTATGTTAACCATGTAAACAAAGAGGAAGTACACAGTCCAACCAGGTACTATATTGAAATGCTAACAAGTTTTTAAATATTTTTATTCAAGTGACTTTAAGTCTGGATAATTTTTTTAATGGTTGGAAACATGTGTATTACTGTAAATTAAATAATTAAACTTCTGAAATGGCCGCTCAGTGCAGGAGGAGGCTGCAAACCTGAAGAGGCACACAACCGTATGGGTGGGGCAGGGGATCAATGGTGTGAGGTAGAGGACCAGGGCAGTGGGATTGCAGTGGCACAAGGGCAACCGTGTGGTCATCATGGGCTCCTCCAATGGCAGCTTCAGGTAAGTCGCTCTGATAAACCCCGTTAGACTCCAGTGAAGTGAGTGAGGCTGCAGCGCTACACTGGAGGGGACACATGTGGGCTCAGGGGCCCACGTGACTGTAGCAGAGGAAGGGATCTCTAGCTGATGTGGAGGTACAGGCCCAGTGGCAGTAAGGGGTGGGCAGTCAGCTGCAGAGGCTGCGGGGCCAGCGGCCCCACTGTACACATGGACCGCAGGGAATCTCAGCATGTTGTGCCCAAAGTCCAGCACACATGCCGTGCTCCGGGGGAAATTCAGGCCCAGGATGGAGGGATCGAGCATGTCAGCCATCCACATAGTTACTATTCACAACTAAACCCCCCATGTCAAAAGGGAACAACCCCGTCCCTCTTAAAGGGGCCAGGTCACCAGTCATTGTTCTCACCTGCACCAATGTCAGTTCTTGACAGTGTCTGGTCTCACCAGGGTTGCAGTGGAACCTGTATGGACTAGGGCAGTACATGCGACTCACATCACTATGGTGGGTATGTGACAGAAGTTGCCTCTGTGAGTCCAATCCGTAGTCACAACCTCTGCAGCAGGTGGCAGCAGGGCCACCTCCCCGGTGTCAACAAGGAAGTTCCGGAAATTAACCTTGTTGGCCCACATCTTCCCGGCTATGCGTGCCCTTGGCGGAACCCTGGGTGGCGGTGAACTTGGGACACTGTCTGAGGATTGAGGGGTGGGGGGGGGTGCTGCTGCCTGTCAGCCTACAGGCAGTCTGCCTCCAGGAAGTAAACCTGAGGGCCTGGGTCCTCCCAGCCCTTTGGCGTTTACAGCTTGGTTGATTTCTCCCGCCTCGTTCCCCGCCACCTTGCTGCCCACAATTTCTCTCTCCAAAGCCAGTTCCAGGGCCTCGTCTAGGGACGCAGAGGAGTTGACTGTGTCTGAATGTGAGCTATCTGGGGTTAAGTGTCTAGATAAACTGATCCCTGGCCAGTTCACTCTGTACTGATAGAGCCATGTGAGCACAGACACGCCTACACAACCCCTTGATATCATTAAGCAGGATGCAGAGAGACTCATTTGACTCAGTCCCTGCACCTATTGTTTAACTGAGAGGGCAGAAGTCCTCACACCGCCCACAGCGATTCTGCAGGGCACTGACCAGTGTCTCATCCAGGGGCTCAAGCAACCAGCAGTGTACACCTCAGAAAAACATGTGTGACAACCCTGAGGACCTGCTTGCATACCACAATGGTATCCCATCTCCCCTTGCTCTTTGAAGGGGTACAACCCATCCAGTATAGTTATCACTGGGCTATCACAATGTCATCACAATACTAAAGACTGAAACAAAGCCGTGAGGTCAGACCCTCTGTATACAGCACACAGTCTCACCCTCACATCCTGTATGACCACATTTCTGCTGTTCACATGGCATTTCTCCAGCTTCCATTGCCCTGCAATGGACTGACGTGCTGTTGAAGGTCTACCTCACTTTACACTTTGCCCATGTCTTGTGTGTATACCCTGTCCGCTCCTAACGTGTATTTAGTTTGTGTAAATCTATCACTGCATCTGCATTTCGCAGTTCAGCTTCTGACAACATTGTGTTTCCCATCTGTGTATTTGGGTTCGGTGCTTGTTGGGTGCCTGTCGTGGTCCTTCTATTTACAATTGTACGCGGGGCATGCTGGGATATGCGCCCCGCCGGTGTTACACTAGTATAAAAAAAGGAATCTGGTCGAGTTTGTTCATTGACCAAATTTAGTTTTTGCGAACCAAATTGTTTGTAGGCCAAAGCATTTGTGAACTGCAAGCACTACTGTACTAATGATAAATTGGTATGAAAAAATGGAGACAATTTCTGAGACACCAGAGCGATCCGTGTACTGTAATATTTATCTTATCAATAACACAGTAAAAATACACATTAGCGCCAATTCATCTTCTTTATTCATCATGAATATTTTAATTCATTAATGCAGGAGTCTGTGATAAATCGCTATCAGCATTTGGTTTATAATGGCCAATTAATGATAACTAAAAAGAAACAGAGAGACTGAAGACAGAACTTTCAACCATGATATGAGTACTGTTGCTGCATAATTTGTCCACCAGGGGTCACAGCGCAACCCCCATCTCGGCAAGATGGATGACTTGAAATACGTTTCTATATCAAGTTGAATTATTTTTATTTCTATAGAACATTTAAAAACAATCTATGTTGTGCCAAAGTGCTGTAGGTCAAAATAATATAAATATATAGTAAAAGTAGAGACATTGGCCAATGTTACACAATGTTACACAAAAAATAATCAGAATCAGACTGTGGTTTATTGCAAAGTAGGTTGACCCTACAAGGAATTCTGTTTGGTATAATGGTGCTCCATGGAAAAACAAGACTAAGCAACAACCAAGTTCAAAAAACAGTGCAAAAGTTATACAATAATCTAGTAATAAATATAAAATCACTATAAATGTTAAATACATGATGTGCAAAGCAGAGTAGTCAGATTAAATAGATAAATAAAATGTGTTCCTGTGTGTGCAGGGTCAGTACAGAGATGCATCTAATAAGAAGCGGTGTAAGGCTGAATTAGCTCCGAGACGGACTGGGGACCTATGCCATGTATCGCCTTAGAAAGAAATAAGAAATCTTTAAACTGTATTCTCAGAAATTCTCAAAACTTAACAGGTAGCCAATGCAATGCAGCCAACACAGGGGAAATTTGGTGTCTATTTTTTGTTGAGAGCCTGGTAGCACCGTTTTGAACAAGGTGTAGTCAGAATAAAGATGCTTCTGGTAAACCTGGGTACAGAGAACGGCAGTAACCCAATCAGGATAAAAGCAGGAGTAACTCTCCAGGTCTTTGGCTGAAAGGTGTGGTTTAAGCCAGGCTATTGAACTCAGCTGACAGAAACACCCCTTCACAACAGCATTTATTTGTTTATCAAACTCAGTGATGAATCAAAGATGACACCAAGATTTTTAGTATGTGACTGG
Organism: Brienomyrus brachyistius; assembly: GCF_023856365.1. NCBI lineage: Eukaryota > Metazoa > Chordata > Actinopteri > Osteoglossiformes > Mormyridae > Brienomyrus > Brienomyrus brachyistius. The sequence goes on along the minus strand of NW_026042529.1, from coordinate 101,046 downwards.
AAGTTTTCTGAATGAGGCCCTAATTGTTCTCTGAGATCATGAACAGTGACCAAAACTCATTACCTCTGTCTTGTTTTCATTAATCTGGACGAAAGTCATTGCTGTCCTGTTCTTAATATCCTCCAGACAGTTAGAAAGGGCCACCAGAGAGCAGCAGTCACCAGGTTTTAATGGCAGATAGAGCTGCGTATCACCAGCATAGCAATGATATTTTACATAATAACGTTCACAAATAGAGCCCAAAGGAAGCATGTATAGAGGGAATATGAGAGGGCCTGTATCACAGGACTGGATATGTTTACAAATAAGGCCATAGTACTGAAGGGGTGTGGCCATCCCACACAGTGACAAGCCCATTCATTCACCTCATCTAGGCCTTTTTTTTTCCAACAATATCTTTATTAAAATTTAAAAAAATACAGAAATTACAGAAGTTTGAGTGCTTCCACATCGAAAGGAGCATCCAAGGCAACTAAATTATTGTATAACAATCAATCAACCTTCCTTGCAAATCAGACATTTAAAAGATGATAGAAAAATATTTAGGTGGAAGTACAAAATATGACCTGTAAATAATAACTTAATCAAATAAAAGAAAAACACAAAGCCCAAAAAAAACCCCAAAAAAACATAAAAAATAAATAAATAAATAAATAAATAAATAAATAAATAAAAAACCCCAACAACAAATAAGTTTCTCTATTTTCCAAGGGTTGCTCAACTTCACCTCAATTGTACTGTTCTGTATTGTTCAAAATTACAAACTCAAATTTATTTAGTTTAGGAAGCTGCAGAGGGCCGACATCAATTACATCTCATCTGCCTCATTCACAATACTACTAAGATCCACATTTTCCATATATTGCATAAAGGGACCCCAAATGTTTTGAAAAAGTGACAGTTTTCCCTTGACAATGTAAGTAATTTTCTCCATAGGTAAAGTTGTGGACAGTTCCTTTATCCAGTTAATGAGTTTTGGTTTACTGGTCTTCCTCCATGAGAGTGCTATGACTCTTTTTGCTAACAGTAGACATAAGTCCATGGCGGTAATTATCTTTCTAGACATAAGATGTCCATCAGGATATAAACCTAAAATAAATAGTTTAGGGTCAAGATCTAATTGTATACCCAATATAGTATCCAGAGCTTGTTTGATCTCTTTCCAAAACAATTGTACTTTATTGCATTCCCAGATACAGTGGAAGAATGTCCCTTTCTCCTCTCCACACCTGAAACACAAGTCTGGGCTATCACCATTATACTTATTAAGCTTTTCTGGAGTCACATATGTCCTCATTAGCCAATTATATTGCAGTACTTTAAGACGGGTACTGGTAGTTTGTGTTTGTGCTTCAGCACATGCCTCCTCCCAGTCTTCGGAGGATAAGTCCTCCTGTAAGTCTTCCCTCCAGGCATTAAGTTTCCCTAAAGAAGATTCAGGGGAACCCTCTACTAATATATTATATAGTTTGGAGATTATTCCCTTTCCAAAGCAATCTTTTTTCATTTCTGTTTCCAATGTGGATAACGGAGGGATTGACAAGCATTGATTTTGAGATAATCCAATAAAGTTTCTCATTTGTAGATATTTAAATCGATGTTTGCATGGAATATCATACTTGGCAATCAACTCCTCAAATGACATCAAAGTCTCATCCTCTGATCCCATGAGGTCCCCTATTGTCTTTAAACCTTTGTCAGCCCACTTCCTAAAACCAGGGTCTGCTCTGCCTGGAGGGAAAAAATGATTACCCCATATTGGGCTGAAGCGTGCGAGAGAGGTGGATTCACCCAGATATTTCTTAACCTGATACCAGATTATAATCATATTTCTGACTATAGGATTTTTTGTCTTTTTTTTCAACATTTTGACTTTTGCTGAATATAGGTATTGAGGAAGGGGAAGAGGTACCGAGCAGTTTTCAATATTCATCCAAGGCGGGAGGGATTTATCTGTAAAATAATACATCATAGTCCTCAATTGAGCTGCCCAATAGTACCAAAGTGGATTGGGACATTTGAGGCCTCCTCTTTCATACGGTAAGTACAAGAGTGATAAACGCAGCCTCGGTCGTCTATTATTCCACAAAAAACGTACAAACATTTTTTTCAGGTGTGAGAATAAATTAGCAGGAGGTGACAATGGAATGTTCTGGAACAAGTACAGAAGTTTGGGCATTATGTTTAGTTTAAGAACATTAATTCTTGCTATAAGTGACAAGGGCAAGGGTTTCCATCTATCTACAGATGAGATGATGGAATTTATCATAGGGGTGTAGTTAGCTCCAACAATGTCTCTCAAACATGGCACTATCCTAATCCCGAGATAGGTAAAACAGTCTACCATTTTGAATTGGAAGGAATTTCCGGCACTTCTTCTCTCTTCTGAGCTAAGTATCATTAATGAAGATTTTTCTTTGTTCACTTTATATCCTGATATCCGTCCAAATGTGTGTAATAAATCCAACAAGGCTGGGATAGAATCTTTCAGTTTTTCCAAAAAAAGGATGACATCATCTGCAAATAAAGCAATTCTATGTTCCTGTTGATTTACTGATAAACCAGTTATGTTTTTATGAGACCGCACCGCAATGGCAAACGGTTCAATTGCTAAAATAAACAATAAGGGGGACAAAGGGCACCCTTGCCTACATCCCCGTTTAATTTCAAATGGTTTAGATATAATTCCATTTGTCAGTATTTCAGCATATGGTTCATTATATAGAAGTCTAATCCACCGACAGAAATTATCCCCACAGCCAAATCTTTTTAATATTTCAAATAAGTAGGGCCACTCAACTCTATCAAAGGCCTTTTTGGCATCCAGTGATAGTAAAGCATTGTCTGTTTTTCCTTCCTGATTATGAAGAATATCCAACACTCGTCTCACATTATGAAATCCCTGTCTACCTGCAATAAACCCATTCTGGTCACAGGGAATTAGATCAGGTAAGAATCTCTCCAGTCTTCGAGCCAAAATTTTACAAAGTATCTTTAAATCCACATTAAGAAGACTTATTGGTCTTAGGTTTCCACATTTATTGCACGGTTTACCTGGTTTGGGTAGTAAAGTTATCAGAGCTCCTCTTAATGAAGCCGGAAGGATTCCCTTCTCAAATGAATCCGCGAACATGTCAAAAAGAGGGGACAGCAATTTAGTTTTAAATTTCCTATAAATTTCTGTCGGCAGCCCATCTGGGCCTGGGGTTTTACCTGTTTTCAAATGATCTATTGCTATAGATATTTCCTCCTTTGTTATAGGTGTATTAAGGTCTGCACTTATTAGTTCTGAAATGCTAGGTATCTGAAGGGTATCTAAGAAGAGATTTTGCTCTTGTCCCATATGTGTTATGTCTGAGCTGTATAGTTTTTCATAAAAAAAACTTAAAAGTTTCATTAATTCCTAGAGGGTCAACAATGATCTGTCCATCACTGTTTACAACTGAAGTAATGTTTTTCTCATTTTGTAATTGTCGGAGGCGCCAGGCTAATAATTTCCCGGGCTTTTCCCCTTGGTCATAGAATGATTGTTTAAGACGCAAAAGATGTGAGGCTGCTTTAGAAGCAGAAAGTTCGTTATACTGTGTTCTTAGTAATAAAAGGTTTTGATGGACTCTTGGACAAAAGGTTTGAAAGTATTCTCCCTCAAGCAGCTCAATCTCCGCCTCCAACTTTTTTGTTTTCTTATAAGTTTGGTTTGCTCTATAACTTGTAAAACTAATAATCTGACCTCTTACGTAGGCCTTAAATGCTTCCCACCTTGTGCAGGGTGACGTTTAATCCGTATTAGTTTCAAAATAAATATTTATTTGATTGTCTATTTTTGTTTAAATCTCCATCTAGGGGGATCTCTTTTTAGTCTTAAATCTTCATATATTAATGAGTTTGGCGAATGGTCAGATATTAAAATGCTATCGTAGTGACAATCCTTTATTTTGTACCTCATATTGCCAGAAACTAAAAAAAAAAAAAAAAAAAAAAGTGTATTTGAGTAGCAGGAGTATTTTAAGACCTTGGGGTTCATATCCCTCCAAATATCCCTCAGATCAAGTTCTTTCATAAAATGTTGAATAGTTTGTCTACTTTTAGGATGCGAGAAATCAATATCTGAGCTCCTATCCAATTCTGGATTCAATGTACAATTAAAATCCCCTCCTATAATAAAGCTACCAGACAGAGATGATGCTGTCAAAAAAAGATTATGAAAAAACTTTGGGTCGTCAATGTTTGGAGCATAGATATTTATCAGGATTATTTTTTCCGTAATAAGTGTGCCCTGTAAAATAATATATCTCCCCGCCTTGTCTTTAATAACCCTTGTCACATGGAATGGTATAGATTTGTGGATCAAAATCATAACACCTCTTGCCTGAGAGGTGAAGGGTGCAGAATATATACTGCCCTGCCACCTCCTCCTAATCTTCGCCTCTTGACTAGACAACAGGTGTGTTTCCTGAAGTAGCATGATATCAGAGTGCATAGATTTCACCCTAGTCATTACTTGTTTTACCTTCTCCAGTTTTTGTAGTCCTCTGCAGTTCCAAGAAGAAATTTTAATTCTTATTCCACCAGACATAACACACAGCACTAAATGAGCTTCCCAACACATTTGAAATATTAAAGGATAGAGAAACAAATAACATCTGAATGTCAAAAACTACACCCACAACAATAAGTATTGAACATACCCCTTTAACTTGAACTTTGGTACCCATTTCCCTCCCCCTATATATACTGGTACCTGTCTAACAGCTAAAGGTTGTTCCACCCAAAAGTGAGGATCAACCGACTATGCCTAAACACCTTTCCCCCCTACCCCACCCCGCTACATAAACAGAAAAACTCGTTATTGGATACATTAAGAAAATTAGGCTACTAATAGTAGCTGTAAGCCTCTGGACCGATAAACAAATATAACAAATTGGCCTTTCTCTTTCACTCTTCTTTTAAAACTTAAAGCTCAGTAATTATTCCTTCATGCCAACACACAGCATGTCAATGATTACATTCTCAACCCAGTCCACTTTCTGACCTCAGAGCCTTCACAAAATTCTCCGCTTCACCTGGCTGGTTAAAGATGCGAGACTTTCCGTTGTATGTCACTATCAGTCGCGCGGGAGGAATCATGCCGTACCGGATCCCCATGGAGCGAAGCTGTTGTCTCACGGCGTTAAACTCTTTCTGTTTTCTGTGTACACCGGTCGCCAGGTCCTCATAAAATCTCACCGGACGGTTCTTGAAAAGAATCTGTCCCTTTGCCCTGGCAGCTCTTATCACGGTCATTTTATCCTTGTAATTTAGGAACTTCATGATCATTGTCCTCGGTGCAGCGGTGTTTGACGTATTCTTCTGGCCGATCCGATGAGCTCTCTCCAGCGTCAGAGCGGTATGTAGCGGTGCCAAGTTCAGAGCCTCCGGCAGCCAGTTTTCCAAGAAGACGCACGCGTCCTCTCCTTCCGCGCCCTCGGGCAGGTTAACAAGTCTCAAGTTAGAACGTCGCGATCTGGCCTCCAGATCCAGCACTTTGTCTTCGAGATCTTTGTTGTTATTTTCAAGAGTCCGTGCCTTTGCTTCCAAGGTGGTGATACTATCTTCTGCTGCAGATATCCGGGCCTCCGCCTCACCGACCCGCTTAGCACACTCATTAACATCCTTCCTCACAGTCTCTATTGCTGACAAAATACCGTCCAGTTTGGAGGAAAAATCCGATTTCAAGTTTGCAATAGCCGCCAGTACTGCGTCTAAGCTTTCGACCGTCTTTCCCCTCTCATTTGGCTTGTCAATTTTCTCCTCCATCACCTGACAGGTGTTGGTATTATTCTCGCTATCTTCACCACTAACATTAGCTTCACAGCTAGCCTCGGAGCTCGACTTAGAAGTGAAGTTAGACAATTTCGACTGAGTCGGTCTACTAATGTTTTTACCAAGTTTCTTTTGCGAGAGAGGCATCACTACTGGTCTTGTTCAACGTCCAATAAACGAGTATTATTCAGGATTTTACAGAAACATAGCGGAGCAGAAGTGGGCACGTCTTCTCAGCAAGCCGCCATTACCGGAAACCCTCATCTAGGCCTTTTACTAGGGATTTAAGGTCCTGGTTTTCCTCTCAGACCCTAGAACACACTGCCAGGCTCAGATTCCCGATCCCACATCCTGCTGAAGCCCTTCCCAAGATCAGACACTAGTTTTGTTTTCCTTGTTCTTATAGTAAAATGATGGTCTTTGACTTTTATACATCATCACTGTTCTGTTAATTACACATGACCTAATCTAAGTATTACACAAACCAAGCATAATTACTTAGAGATGTCATAAGATGGAAAATCCTTATTCAGTTAATTATTTTCCCCACAGGTGCTGACAGTGTGTCTACAGTGAAATGGGCCTGTGTACAGAAAGGATGATCTGTAACAATCCCATGTTCCTATGGTGACAGATATAAAACTCATGTGAAATACTGGTGCAGAGGGTATAATGTGAGGTCATGTACTCCCATAGTACACACTGACTCTCCACTGGAGGGTAAAGTGTGAGTCAGAGATGATCCTGACCAGCGAGTCTTCACTGTGACCATCAACAATCTGACAGCTGTAGGAATTATTAGCTCAGGTATATTTTAATATCTCCACCAATATGTTTTGAAATTAATTAACTTTTAATTAATTATTATTTGATGCTGATTAGTAACCAATTGTTATGCCGAATGGTCGGCTCCTCCAAATTCAAATGCGAATCCCAGTGAGTCTGTTAATGTGAGACTTAAATGGGATTCATTAATAACCCGTATCGCTTAATAACCTGGGTTAGTAGGCTCGTCCAGCGAGCTGGGTCACCAGGTAATGTAAACGATCGGTAGCGAAGCTCCCCTCACGGCCAATGAGAGAGAGTCTCGCGATATTTCAGGCGAGTTTGAGGTTTCAGAGCGTAGTAGCCAGATCGCAGAGGCAGGGACTATTGTGAGCACTCAATGACGGAGGCTGAAGTTGTGTAAAAAAACATACATTTATTCCTACAACTAACAAAAGACAGACATTATACCTAGCAAACAATAAAATAAAAGTGACCTTTTCTTAGTCCTACTTACTTCAGTCAGAATAGATTCACTGTTTTGTTCTTCAGGTTTAAATGTGATATGTGTAACTGACAGACACACTGGTGTATTATATGTCTCACAGGTGGGAGCAGGTTCTGGATGCTGTACTGAAAGCTGGGACTGGTGTGTTTTACCTGATTTGCACCATCATCACCATTCAGCTGCACTGGACCTCCTGTAGAAAGCGGGAACCAATCAGAGAGAAGCAGAGGGTCTCCCTGGATCAGAGGAAGCTGGCAGAGGAGATGACCTTCGTGGAGCAGAATGAGTCAGACGAGCTGTAAAATAAACGGTTATGCTAACTGCAGTGAGGCCTCTCTCACTCAGCCCTGCTCAGTCTGTACAGTCATAGCATGAGAGTCAGTTAAACAGAGGGGATGATTATCTGCTGGCAACCTGTACAACCACGTATTGGCCACTTATTCACAAGTGCTTTGCTGCCACCTGCTGGTTAATGTTTAATAATCGTTATCTTGTGAAGGTAAGACTGGTTTTTATTAAATTGTCTCTTGATTCTGAAAAAATATGGTACTATGCAAAAGTCTTGGGCCATCAAAGAAAACGTTTAATGCTATTTAATTGGGTTGTGTATATTTGCTCAGAACAAAAACACAATTATCATAAAAATATATGCAAATTAAAAGTGACACAATAAAAACTAACAAGAATTTCTTCTTTTCTCCATAAAGTTACTGATGCCTTGTTGGATCGCTAGATGAACCACGCTTTGGATCCTAAACCTCTCCTCAGGGGCACCCCAGCCATTCCATGTATTTGTTAAATTCCGCCACCAGCTCACTTAAATAATTAATTTAATTAAACAAATGTTAATGATGCATTGATTAGCCATAGGAGTTGTGTTATGAAAATATATAGGTCTATTGGATGGTTGGTGCAAATGTTTTACTAACTTTAGAAGAGATTTTGAAATGACTGGGCTGCCACACTTTGACGGACAAAATATTATACCTAACAAACAATAAACATGAAATAACGGAAAAGACACAAACGATGTAATCATGAAAATGCAGTGACCAGATTTAAAATGATTAACCTAAAAAGGGAAAAACTGTTCTGCAAAGCAAGAAGTTTGTAGGAATATAAACCTAAAGGAATATAGCAGGTGAATAGGACAGTTTAGGTTGTTAGAAAGGAAAGGAGGTTTACTTGGATGCAGGAAAGAGGGAGGTCTTTGCAGTTGGTTGCAGTGGCTGATGAGCTGATGGGTGATGGCTCTCAGGGAGGCGCGGTGTTTGCAGCGGTTGTTGGAGTGGAGTCCCGTACTGGTGCAGAGGGTATAATGTGAGGTCATGTACTCCCATAGTACACACTGACTCTCCACAGGAGGGTAAAGTGTGAGTCAGAGATGATCCTGACCAGCGAGTCTTCACTGTGACCATCAACAATCTGACAGCTGAGGATTCCGATCGGTACTGGTGTGGTGTGAAGATCAGTGGAGCCTCTCTGATCAGGTTAATCTGTCAGTCACTGATGGTAAGATGTCTGTACTGCAGACTGTAGCCAATGAGATGCACAGTATGTAACATGTGACTGAGTCAAAAAGGAAGGACCTTAACACAAACACTGATGGAAAAATGTTTTAATATTTTAAAAATCTGCATTTTAATTTAATTCAATATGATAAACGAGACTTGGAAGAAGTAACAGTGTCAGCTAAATCGGGCGACTTCATGAGGTTAAATATGATAAGCAATATGTTAAAAAATGTCAGGGGTTGGCCAAACATTTACATACAGTATGTATGTTGTAATGGGCTGATATTCATAAACATTTCATTGCTGTGGAAATCGTTGAGTGTTTTACCTGTGTGTTGAAGTCCTCCAGGGCTGTCAGTGGACAAACAGGAGGTGACGGGTGTGGATGGAGACAGTGTCAGTGTTACTATGGAAACAACAAAAGACAAAGGATGTGGTGTAAGATTGGGGGCTCCTGTTCATCAGAGAGATCAGTGAGTTTGCATGGGAGGCCTGTCCTGATCAGGGATGACACAGAAAATAAAACCTTCATTGTGACAGTGAGTGGGCTGGAGAGGAAGGACACTGGCTGGTATTGGTGTGCTGCTGGAATCCTGCAGATTCCAGTTCATATTACTGTTAAACATAAGTAATTGATTTAAATCTGCCTGTGAATTATTTATGCTTGAATATAAATAGATACATACTAATCAACCCAGCAGTTTCACTCACGAAGGGGTTTGTGCTTCTTTGTGGGGATAATCCCCTATTTATCAGCTGTTGTGAAACAGAGTTATTTATTGGGATTATTGTTTCAATGATAGTGGCACGGTGGTCCAGTAGGCGGCGCTGTTGCTTCACGCCTCCATGTTTAGGGGTTTGAATCTGGCTTCTGCTCTGTCTGTGTGGAGTCTGCATGTTCTCCACATGCTGTGTGGGTTTCCTCCAACAATCCAAAAACGCACAGTCAGGCTAATTGGTGTCTTTAATATTGAATGTGTGTCTTCTAGTTTATGATCAGTCTGTAATATGACAAAAATCACAGCATTTTCCACAGACATACAGCCAGTCACTTGTTATGTATACAAATCCAGACAAATCCATGTAGCTTGCAACATAATTCAGGCATTTTTTCATCTTTGTGAGGATGAATTGTTACTAATGGTGTGCAGACTGACTAACATGTCTGTAGGTGGTTTTTCATTGCAGCGTAGACCAGTGTTACAGTTGTACTCTGTAATATCTGTTCCAGTGCTGCATCCATCCATTGTCTGAAACTGCTTGTCTAACTCAGGGTCCCTATGGGCGCAAGGCAGGGAACGTCCCATGACAGGGTGCCAACCCATTGCAGGACACGCTCACACTCCATTCCCTCGCACAAGCACACCTACCGGCAATTTGACAACTCCAATTAGCCTCAGCATGTTTTTGGACTGTGGGGGGAAATCAGAGTCCCTGGAGGAAACCCCACAATGACACAGGGGGAGCATGCAAACTCCATACACACGGAACTCCAGCGAAGACTTGAGTACACGTGCCAGAGGAGTGAGGCGACAGTACAAACCACTGCACCACCATGCCACCCTGATACAATAGATACATTAAAATATGTTAATAAAATCATTTATCTCACCTGTTCACTATCAGTGCCCTGGGATGTGAACACTAATTCATTGTTCTCCATCTAATCATTTTCTCTGTAGAATATCTTTCATAATTTATATTTCAGTTTCAAGAGTGACCTTTTCTTAGTCTTACTTACTTCAGTCAGAATAGATTCACTGTTTTGTTCTTCAGGTTTAAATGTGATATGTGTGACTGACAGACACACTGGTGTATTATATGTCTCACAGGTGGGAGCAGGTTCTGGATGCTGTACTGAAAGCTGGGACTGGTGTGTTTTACCTGATTTGCACCATCATCACCATTCAGCTGCACTGGACCTCCTGTAGAAAGCGGGAACCAATCAGAGAGAAGCAGAGGGTCTCCCTGGATCAGAGGAAGCTGGCAGAGGAGATGACCTTCGTGGAGCAGAATGAGTCAGACGAGCTGTAAAATAAACGGTTATGCTAACTGCAGTGAGGCCTCTCTTACTCAGCCCTGCTCAGTCTGTACAGTCATAGCATGAGAGTCAGTTAAACAGAGGGGATGATTATCTGCTGGCAACCTGTACAACCACGTATTGGCCACTTATTCACAAGTGCTTTGCTGCCACCTGCTGGTTAATGTTTAATAATCGTTATCTTGTGAAGGTAAGACTGGTTTTTATTAAATTGTCTCTTGATTCTGAAAAAATATGGTACTATGCAAAAGTCTTGGGCCATCAAAGAAAACGTTTAATGCTATTTAATTGGGTTGTGTATATTTGCTCAGAACAAAAACACAATTATCATAAAAATATATGCAAATTAAAAGTGACACAATAAAAACTAACAAGAATTTCTTCTTTTCTCCATAAAGTTACTGATGCCTTGTTGGATCGCTAGGTGAACCACGCTTTGGATCCTAAACCTCTCCTCAGGGGCACCCCAGCCATTCCATGTATTTGTTAAATTCTGCCACCAGCTCACTTAATTAATTAATTAAATTAAACAAATGTGTCATGCCCGGCTCGTCCGCTCCTCCTGTGTGCCACGCCCCCTGATTACCCACGTGTTTTCTCCCGATTGTACCCAGCTGTATCTAGTTAATTTGCTCAGTCCTGTGTATTTCAGTCCGTGTCTTACCCGAGTCCTTTGTCCGTCATTGATGTCAGTTGATGTTCGTGCCCTCGTCCCTGAGATTAAACCCCTCGTTTGCCCTGATTCTCGGCTGTCTGCCTGCTTCTTACCCGCCTGCCCGCACGATCGCCGCTCTGCCCGCGATCGCTGCCGTCTCCCGTGACAAAATGTTAATGATGCATTGATTAGCCATAGGAGTTGTGTTATAAAAAGATATAGGTCTATTGGATGGTTGGTGCAAATGTTTTACTAACTTTAGAAGAGATTTTGAAATGACTGGGCTGCCACACTTTGACGGACAAAATATTAAAATTCTAGACCAAGATGAAGATCATTTGAACATCATTTTCTTCGACAGCCCAAGACTTTTGTACAGTTTTGTATGTGTCTTTTATACTGGTCATAATTTGTTTAAATACATGATTAATAAATTGATATTTTACAAAACATTTCATATTTTTCTGAAATTGGTAATTATTAAAAATGAATTTCACAAACTTAAATGGTTTGGCTGCGATGGGCTGGCCCCCCATCCAGGTTTGTTCCCGTGCCCATTGCTTCCGGGATAGGCTCCGGACCCCCCACGACCCAGTAGGATAAGCGGTTTGGAAAATGGATGGATGGATGGAGGGATAAATGGTTTGGAGTTTTTAGGTCACCCCTCCTCGTCAGAGCCCACCAATCAGGGACTCTTTAAAAGAGTGATGTAATCGGGAACGCCCACTTTTCAATCTGCAGTACAAATACACCAGCTTGTCTCTGCTAACAACAGCCTGTGCATGTCAGTTAAGGAGGAAACAGTACCACATACATATTGGCCAACATCAAATGAAAATGTAACACACGAAAACAGGACCGCCCACTTATCACTCTGCGTAAAATCACACCAGCTTGTCTGAGCTGACAGCAGCCTCACATATCAGCTAAGGAGGAAGACGGCATATCAAAAGTAAAAAGAAAGACACCATCAAATGAAAATATCCCTGTGTGATCTATTGGTTTCTGCTTTCACTCCCATTAAATGACAGTAAGTCTAGTTGGTGTCCGTGGTGCTGAAAACCTGGATCAGTAAATTCCAAATGAAACTTCTTTACCTGATTTAACTGTAACTCACTTATTTTGTTGGCAATGATGCTTTGTTGAGTCTAGAAAGGCGCAAAGTGGGTTTCAGATAAATTAAATGAAGTAGTTTTGCTTAAAAACCAAAAAGCTTTGAACAATCAGTTCAGCTTTGGACTGTAGTGCTTCACAAAAGTAAAATCCATCCAGTTAAATCTCTTTATCCCCAAGTCAAGAAGATATCAAATGCAGAAGCACATTGTGGGAGATACAAGGTGCAGACACATTAAAAGCACTTTTTTGTGTGAACATTATAAAACAGATTGATACACATTAAGCAGTTTGTAACTTTACATCCAGACCTACATCAGTCAGAAAAAGCAGGCGATGACCATCCCATCCAGCAGCTTCATCTCTGATTGTACAGAATCCCATGTCAGCGTAACTTCTGAAGTCATGACTAAACTAATTTCCAGCTCTGCCTTCAGTTTCATCTGTTAAATTAAATTAGGAACTAAACTAAACTAGGAGGGAAATATAGTCAAGCTATTTAAGTAGCCGAATTTTGTGTATCCACTAGAGGGCAGCCACACATAGATTCCCTTATGAATGGTTCTGATGCTTCCGGAAAGCACTGCACAGACACCCAGGTATGCCAGTGAGGAACGGATAAAGAGCAGACGGATCCAAATACTAGCTGTAATATATAGTATTTTCACAAATCAATGGACGCAAAGGTTCTCAGTGACCATTTTAGCTTGTTTTTAGACTAAAGGCCTATGATGGATCTTTGGAATGTTGCGGAGATACGAATGCTGAGGACAGCATACTTTGTGCTGTGAGTGTTATGTTAACCATGTAAACAAAGAGGAAGTACACAGTCCAACCAGATACTATATTGAAATGCTAACAAGTTTTTAAATATTTTTATTCAAGTGACTTTAAGTCTGGATAATGTTTTTAATGGTTGGAAACGTGTGTATTACTGTATAATTAAATAATTAAACTTCTGAAATGGCCGCTCAGTGCAGGAGGAGGCTGCAAACCTGAAGAGGCACACAACCGTATGGGTGGGGCAGGGGATCAATGGTGTGAGGTAGAGGACCAGGGCAGTGGGATTGCAGTGGCACAAGGGCAACCGTGTGGTCATCATGGGCTCCTCCAATGGCAGCTTCAGGTAAGTCGCTCTGATAAACCCCGTTAGACTCCAGTGAAGTGAGTGAGGCTGCAGCGCTACACTGGAGGGGACACATGTGGGCTCAGGGGCCCATGTGACTGTAGCAGAGGAAGGGATCTCTAGCTGATGTGGAGGTACAGGCCCAGTGGCAGTAAGGGGTGGGCAGTCAGCTGCAGAGGCTGCGGGGCCAGCGGCCCCACTGTACACATGGACCGCAGGGAATCTCAGCATGTTGTGCCCAAAGTCCAGCACACATGCCGTGCTCCGGGGGAAATTCAGGCCCAGGATGGAGGGATCGAGCATGTCAGCCATCCACATAGTTACTATTCACAACTAAACCCCCCATGTCAAAAGGGAACAACCCCGTCCCTCTTAAAGGGGCCAGGTCACCAGTCATTGTTCTCACCTGCACCAATGTCAGTTCTAGACAGTGTCTGGTCTCACCAGGGTTGCAGTGGAACCTGTATGGACTAGGGCAGTACATGCGACTCACATCACTATGGTGGGTATGTGACAGAAGTTGCCTCTGTGAGTCCAATCCGTAGTCACCACCTCTGCAGCAGGTGGCAGCAGGGCCACCTCCCCGGTGTCAACAAGGAAGTTCCGGAAATTAACCTTGTTGGCCCACATCTTCCCGGCTATGCGTGCCCTTGGCGGAACCCTGGGTGGCGGTGAACTTGGGACACTGTCTGAGGATTGAGGGGTGGGGGGGGGGTGCTGCTGCCTGTCAGCCTACAGGCAGTCTGCCTCCAGGAAGTAAACCTGAGGGCCTGGGTCCTCCAAGCCCTTTGGCGTTTACAGCTTGGTTGATTTCTCCCACCTCGTTCCCCGCCACCTTGCTGCCCACAATTTCTCTCTCCAAAGCCAGTTCCAGGGCCTCGTCTAGGGACGCAGAGGGGTTGGCTGTGTCTGAATGTGAGCTATCTGGGGTTAAGTGTCTAGATAAACTGATCCCTGGCCAGTTCACTCTGTACTGATAGAGCCATGTGAGCACAGACACGCCTACACAACCCCTTGATATCATTAAGCAGGATGCAGAGAGACTCATTTGACTCAGTCCCTGCACCTATTGTTTAACTGAGAGGGCAGAAGTCCTCACACTGCCCACAGCGATTCTGCAGGGCACTGACCAGTGTCTCATCCAGGGGCTCAAGCAACCAGCAGTGTACACCTCAGAAAAACATGTGTGACAACCCTGAGGACCTGCTTGCATACCACAATGGTATCCCATCTCCCCTTGCTCTTTGAAGGGGTACCACCCATCCAGTATAGTTATCACTGGGCTATCACAATGTCATCACAATACTAAAGACTGAAACAAAGCCGTGAGGTCAGACCCTCTGTATACAGCACACAGTCTCACCCTCACATCCTGTATGACCACATTTCTGCTGTTCACATGGCATTTCTCCAGCTTCCATTGACCTGCAATGGACTGACGTGCTGTTGAAGGTCTACCTCACTTTACACTTTGCCCATGTCTTGTGTGTATACCCTGTCCGCTCCTAACGTGTATTTAGTTTGTGTAAATCTATCACTGCATCTGCATTTCGCAGTTCAGCTTCTGACAACATTGTGTTTCCCATCTGTGTATTTGGGTTTGGTGCTTGTTGGGTGCCTGTCGTGGTCCTTCTATTTACAATTGTACGCGGGGCATGCTGGGATATGCGCCCCGCCGGTGTTACACTAGTATAAAAAAAGGAATCTGGTCGAGTTTGTTCATTGACCAAATTTAGTTTTTGCGAACCAAATTGTTTGTAGGCCAAAGCATTTGTGAACTGCAAGCACTACTGTACTAATGATAAATTGGTATGAAAAAATGGAGACAATTTCTGAGACACCAGAGCGATCCGTGTACTGTAATATTTATCTTATCAATAACACAGTAAAAATACACATTAGCGCCAATTCATCTTCTTTATTCATCATGAATATTTTAATTCATTAATGCAGGAGTCTGTGATAAATCGCTATCAGCATTTGGTTTATAATGGCCAATTAATGATAACTAAAAAGAAACAGAGAGACTGAAGACAGAACTTTCAACCATGATATGAGTGCTGTTGCTGCATAATTTGTCCACCAGGGGTCACAGCGCAACCCCCATCTCGGCAAGATGGATGACTTGAAATACGTTTCTATATCAAGTTGAATTATTTTTATTTCTATAGAACATTTAAAAACAATCTACGTTGTGCCAAAGTGCTGTAGGTCAAAATAATATAAATATATAGTAAAAGTAGAGACATTGGCCAATGTTACACAATGTTACACAAAAAATAATCAGAATCAGACTGTGGTTTATTGCCAAGTAGGTTGACCCTACAAGGAATTCTGTTTGGTATAATGGTGCTCCATGGAAAAACAAGACTAAGCAACAACCAAGTTCAAAGAACAGTGCAAAAGTTATACAATAATCTAGTAATAAATATAAAATCACTATAAATGTTAAATACATGATGTGCAAAGCAGAATAGTCTGATTAAATAGATAAATAAAATGTGTTCCTGTGTGTGCAGGGTCAGTACAGAGATGCATCTAATAAGAAGCGGTGTAAGGCTGAATTAACTCCGAGACGGACTGGGGACCTATGCCATGTATCGCCTTAGAAAGAAATAAGAAATCTTTAAACTGTATTCTCAGAAATTCTCAAAACTTAACAGGTAGCCAATGCAATGCAGCCAACACAGGGGAAATTTGGTGTCTATTTTTTGTTGAGAGCCTGGTAGCACCGTTTTGAACAAGGTGTAGTCAGAATAAAGATGCTTCTGGTAAACCTGGGTACAGAGAACGGCAGTAACCCAATCAGGATAAAAGCAGGAGTAACTCTCCAGGTCTTTGGCTGAAAGGTGTGGTTTAAGCCAGGCTATTGAACTCAGCTGACAGAAACACCCCTTCACAACAGCATTTATTTGTTTATCAAACTCAGTGATGAATCAAAGATGACACCAAGATTTTTAGTATGTGACTGGAAGTTTTCTGAATGAGGCCCTAATTGTTCTCTGAGATCATGTACAGTGACCAAAACTCATTACCTCTGTCTTGTTTTCATTAATCTGGACGAAAGTCATTGCTGTCCTGTTCTTAATATCCTCCAGACAGTTAGAAAGGGCCACCAGAGAGCAGCAGTCACCAGGTTTTAATGGCAGATAGAGCTGCGTATCACCAGCATAGCAATGATATTTTACATAATAACGTTCACAAATAGAGCCCAAAGGAAGCATGTATAGAGGGAATATGAGAGGGCCTGTATCACAGGACTGGATATGTTTACAAATAAGGCCATAGTACTGAAGGGGTGTGGCCATCCCACACAGTGACAAGCCCATTCATTCACCTCATCTAGGCCTTTTTTTTTCCAACAATATCTTTATTAAAATTTAAAAAAATACAGAAATTACAGAAGTTTGAGTGCTTCCACATCGAAAGGAGCATCCAAGGCAACTAAATTATTGTATAACAATCAATCAACCTTCCTTGCAAATCAGACATTTAAAAGATGATAGAAAAATATTTAGGTGGAAGTACAAAATATGACCTGTAAATAATAACTTAATCAAATAAAAGAAAAACACAAAGCCCAAAAAAACCCCCAAAAAACATAAAAAATAAATAAATAAATAAATAAATAAATAAAAAACCCCAACAACAAATAAGTTTCTCTATTTTCCAAGGGTTGCTCAACTCCACCTCAATTGTACTGTTCTGTATTGTTCAAAATTACAAACTCAAATTTATTTAGTTTAGGAAGCTGCAGAGGGCCGACATCAATTACATCTCATCTGCCTCATTCACAATACTACTAAGATCCACATTTTCCATATATTGCATAAAGGGACCCCAAATGTTTTGAAAAAGTGACAGTTTTCCCTTGACAATGTAAGTAATTTTCTCCATAGGTAAAGTTGTGGACAGTTCCTTTATCCAGTTAATGAGTTTTGGTTTACCGGTCTTCCTCCATGAGAGTGCTATGACTCTTTTTGCTAATAGTAGACATAAGTCCATGGCGGTAATTATCTTTCTAGACATAAGATGTCCATCAGGATATAAACCTAAAATAAATAGTTTAGGGTCAAGATCTAATTGTATACCCAATATAGTATCCAGAGCTTGTTTGATCTCTTTCCAAAACAATTGTACTTTATTGCATTCCCAGATACAGTGGAAGAATGTCCCTTTCTCCTCTCCACACCTGAAACACAAGTCTGGGCTATCACCATTATACTTATTAAGCTTTTCTGGAGTCACATATGTCCTCATTAGCCAATTATATTGCAGTACTTTAAGACGGGTACTGGTAGTTTGTGTTTGTGCTTCAGCACATGCCTCCTCCCAGTCTTCGGAGGATAAGTCCTCCTGTAAGTCTTCCCTCCAGGCATTAAGTTTCCCTAAAGAAGATTCAGGGGAACCCTCTACTAATATATTATATAGTTTGGAGATTATTCCCTTTCCAAAGCAATCTTTTTTCATTTCTGTTTCCAATGTGGATAACGGAGGGATTGACAAGCATTGATTTTGAGATAATCTAATAAAGTTTCTCATTTGTAGATATTTAAATCGATGTTTGCATGGAATATCATACTTGGCAATCAACTCCTCAAATGACATCAAAGTCTCATCCTCTGATCCCATGAGGTCCCCTATTGTCTTTAAACCTTTGTCAGCCCACTTCCTAAAACCAGGGTCTGCTCTGCCTGGAGGGAAAAAATGATTACCCCATATTGGGCTGAAGCGTGCGAGAGAGGTGGATTCACCCAGATATTTCTTAACCTGATACCAGATTATAATCATATTTCTGACTATAGGATTTTTTGTCTTTTTTTTCAACATTTTGACTTTTGCTGAATATAGGTATTGGGGAAGGGGAAGAGGTACCGAGCAGTTTTCAATATTCATCCAAGGCGGGAGGGATTTATCTGTAAAATAATACATCATAGTCCTCAATTGAGCTGCCCAATAGTACCAAAGTGGATTGGGACATTTGAGGCCTCCTCTTTCATACGGTAAGTACAAGAGTGATAAACGCAGCCTCGGTCGTCTATTATTCCACAAAAAACGTACAAACATTTTTTTCAGGTGTGAGAATAAATTAGCAGGAGGTGACAATGGAATGTTCTGGAACAAGTACAGAAGTTTGGGCATTATGTTTAGTTTAAGAACATTAATTCTTGCTATAAGTGACAAGGGCAAGGGTTTCCATCTATCTACAGATGAGATGATGGAATTTATCATAGGGGTGTAGTTAGCTCCAACAATGTCTCTCAAACATGGCACTATCCTAATCCCGAGATAGGTAAAACAGTCTACCATTTTGAATTGGAAAGAATTTCCGGCACTTCTTCTCTCTTCTGAGTTAAGTATCATTAATGAAGATTTTTCTTTGTTCACTTTATATCCTGATATCCGTCCAAATGTGTGTAATAAATCCAACAAGGCTGGGATAGAATCTTTCAGTTTTTCCAAAAAAAGGATGACATCATCTGCAAATAAAGCAATTCTATGTTCCTGTTGATTTACTGATAAACCAGTTATGTTTTTATGAGACCGCACCGCAATGGCAAACGGTTCAATTGCTAAAATAAACAATAAGGGGGACAAAGGGCACCCTTGCCTACATCCCCGTTTAATTTCAAATGGTTTAGATATAATTCCATTTGTCAGTATTTCAGCATATGGTTCATTATATAGAAGTCTAATCCACCGACAGAAATTATCCCCACAGCCAAATCTTTTTAATATTTCAAATAAGTAGGGCCACTCAACTCTATCAAAGGCCTTTTTGGCATCCAGTGATAGTAAAGCATTGTCTGTTTTTCCTTCCTGATTATGAAGAATATCCAACACTCGTCTCACATTATGAAATCCCTGTCTACCTGCAATAAACCCATTCTGGTCACAGGGAATTAGATCAGGTAAGAATCTCTCCAGTCTTCGAGCCAAAATTTTACAAAGTATCTTTAAATCCACATTAAGAAGACTTATTGGTCTTAGGTTTCCACATTTATTGCACGGTTTACCTGGTTTGGGTAGTAAAGTTATCAGAGCTCCTCTTAATGAAGCCGGAAGGATTCCCTTCTCAAATGAATCCGCGAACATGTCAAAAAGAGGGGACAGCAATTTAGTTTTAAATTTCCTATAAATTTCTGTCGGCAGCCCATCTGGGCCTGGGGTTTTACCTGTTTTCAAATGATCTATTGCTATAGATATTTCCTCCTTTGTTATAGGTGTATTAAGGTCTGCACTTATTAGTTCTGAAATGCTAGGTATCTGAAGGGTATCTAAGAAGAGATTTTGCTCTTGTCCCATATGTGTTATGTCTGAGCTGTATAGTTTTTCATAAAAAAAAAACTTAAAAGTTTCATTAATTCCTAGAGGGTCAACAATGATCTGTCCATCACTGTTTACAACTGAAGTAATGTTTTTCTCATTTTGTAATTGTCGGAGGCGCCAGGCTAATAATTTCCCGGGCTTTTCCCCTTGGTCATAGAATGATTGTTTAAGACGCAAAAGATGTGAGGCTGCTTTAGAAGCAGAAAGTTCGTTAAACTGTGTTCTTAGTAATAAAAGCTTTTGATGGACTCTTGGACAAAAGGTTTGAAAGTATTCTCCCTCAAGCAGATCAATCTCCGCCTCCAACTTTTTTGTTTTCTTATAAGTTTGGTTTGCTCTATAACTTGTAAAACTAATAATCTGACCTCTTACGTAGGCCTTAAATGCTTCCCACCTTGTGCAGGGTGACGTTTAATCCGTATTAGTTTCAAAATAAATATTTATTTGATTGTCTATTTTTGTTTAAATCTCCATCTAGGGGAATCTCTTTTTAGTCTTAAATCTTCATATATTAATGAGTTTGGCGAATGGTCAGATATTAAAATGCTATCGTAGTGACAATCCTTTATTTTGTACCTCATATTGCCAGAAACTAAAAAAAAAAAAAAAAAAAAAAGTGTATTTGAGTAGCAGGAGTATTTTAAGACCTTGGGGTTCATATCCCTCCAAATATCCCTCAGATCAAGTTCTTTCATAAAATGTTGAATAGTTTGTCTACTTTTAGGATGCGAGAAATCAATACCTGAGCTCCTATCCAATTCTGGATTCAATGTACAATTAAAATCCCCTCCTATAATAAAGCTACCAGACAGAGATGATGCTGTCAAAAAAAGATTATGAAAAAACTTTGGGTCGTCAATGTTTGGAGCATAGATATTTATCAGGATTATTTTTTCCGTAATAAGTGTGCCCTGTAAAATAATATATCTCCCCGCCTTGTCTTTAATAACCCTTGTCACATGGAATGGTATAGATTTGTGGATCAAAATCATAACACCTCTTGCCTGAGAGGTGAAGGGTGCAGAATATATACTGCCCTGCCACCTCCTCCTAATCTTCGCCTCTTGACTAGACAACAGGTGTGTTTCCTGAAGTAGCATGATATCAGAGTGCATAGATTTCACCCTAGTCATTACTTGTTTTACCTTCTCCAGTTTTTGTAGTCCTCTGCAGTTCCAAGAAGAAATTTTAATTCTTATTCCACCAGACATAACACACAGCACTAAATGAGCTTCCCAACACATTTGAAATATTAAAGGATAGAGAAACAAATAACATCTGAATGTCAAAAACTACACCCACAACAATAAGTATTGAACATACCCCTTTAACTTGAACTTTGGTACCCATTTCCCTCCCCCTATATATACTGGTACTTGTCTAACAGCTAAAGGTTGTTCCACCCAAAAGTGAGGATCAACCGACTATGCCTAAACACCTTTCCCCCCTACCCCACCCCGCTACATAAACAGAAAAACTCGTTATTGGATACATTAAGAAAATTAGGCTACTAATAGTAGCTGTAAGCCTCTGGACCGATAAACAAATATAACAAATTGGCCTTTCTCTTTCACTCTTCTTTTAAAACTTAAAGCTCAGTAATTATTCCTTCATGCCAACACACAGCATGTCAATGATTACATTCTCAACCCAGTCCACTTTCTGACCTCAGAGCCTTCACAAAATTCTCCGCTTCACCTGGCTGGTTAAAGATGCGAGACTTTCCGTTGTATGTCACTATCAGTCGCGCGGGAGGAATCATGCCGTACCGGATCCCCATGGAGCGAAGCTGTTGTCTCACGGCGTTAAACTCTTTCTGTTTTCTGTGTACACCGGTCGCCAGGTCCTCATAAAATCTCACCGGACGGTTCTTGAAAAGAATCTGTCCCTTTGCCCTGGCAGCTCTTATCACGGTCATTTTATCCTTGTAATTTAGGAACTTCATGATCATTGTCCTCGGTGCAGCGGTGTTTGACGTATTCTTCTGGCCGATCCGATGAGCTCTCTCCAGCGTCAGAGCGGTATGTAGCGGTGCCAAGTTCAGAGCCTCCGGCAGCCAGTTTTCCAAGAAGACGCACGCGTCCTCTCCTTCCGCGCCCTCGGGCAGGTTAACAAGTCTCAAGTTAGAACGTCGCGATCTGGCCTCCAGATCCAGCACTTTGTCTTCGAGATCTTTGTTGTTATTTTCAAGAGTCCGTGCCTTTGCTTCCAAGGTGGTGATACTATCTTCTGCTGCAGATATCCGGGCCTCCGCCTCACCGACCCGTTTAGCACACTCATTAACATCCTTCCTCACAGTCTCTATTGCTGAGAAAATACCGTCCAGTTTGGAGGAAAAATCCGATTTCAAGTTTGCAATAGCCGCCAGTACTGCGTCTAAGCTTTCGACCGTCTTTCCCCTCTCATTTGGCTTGTCAATTTTCTCCTCCATCACCTGACAGGTGTTGGTATTATTCTCGCTATCTTCACCACTAACATTAGCTTCACAGCTAGCCTCGGAGCTCGACTTAGAAGTGAAGTTAGACAATTTCGACTGAGTCGGTCTACTAATGTTTTTACCAAGTTTCTTTTGCGAGAGAGGCATCACTACTGGTCTTGTTCAACGTCCAATAAACGAGTATTATTCAGGATTTTACAGAAACATAGCGGAGCAGAAGTGGGCACGTCTTCTCAGCAAGCCGCCATTACCGGAAACCCTCATCTAGGCCTTTTACTAGGGATTTAAGGTCCTGGTTTTCCTCTCAGACCCTAGAACACACTGCCAGGCTCAGATTCCCGATCCCACATCCTGCTGAAGCCCTTCCCAAGATCAGACACTAGTTTTGTTTTCCTTGTTCTTATAGTAAAATGATGGTCTTTGACTTTTATACATTATCACTGTTCTGTTAATTACACATGACCTAATCTAAGTATTACACAAACCAAGCATAATTACTTAGAGATGTCATGAGATGGAAAATCCTTATTCAGTTAATTATTTTCCCCACAGGTGCTGACAGTGTGTCTACAGTGAAATGGGCCTGTGTACAGAGAGGATGATCTGTAACAATCCCATGTTCCTATGGTGACAGATATAAAACTCATGTGAAATACTGGTGCAGAGGGTATAATGTGAGGTCATGTACTCCCATAGTACACACTGACTCTCCACTGGAGGGTAAAGTGTGAGTCAGAGATGATCCTGACCAGCAAGTCTTCACTGTGACCATCAACAATCTGACAGCTGTAGGAATTATTAGCTCAGGTATATTTTAATATCTCCACCAATATGTTTTGAAATTAATTAACTTTTAATTAATTATTATTTGATGCTGATTAGTAACCAATTGTTATGCCGAATGGTCGGCTCCTCCAAACTCAAATGCGAATCCCAGTGAGTCTGTTAATGTGAGACTTAAATGGGATTCATTAATAACCCGTATCGCTTAATAACTTGGGTTAGTAGGCTCGTCCAGCGAGCTGGGTCACCAGGTAATGTAAACGATCGGTAGCGAAGCTCCCCTCACGGCCAATGAGAGAGAGTCTCGCGATATTTCAGGCGAGTTTGAGGTTTCAGAGCGTAGTAGGCAGATCGCAGAGGCAGGGACTATTGTGAGCACTCAATGACGGAGGCTGAAGTTGTGTAAAAAGACATACATTTATTCCTACAACTAACATAAGACAGACATTATACCTAACAAACAATAAACATGAAATAACGGAAAAGACACAAACGATGTAATCATGAAAATGCAGTGACCAGATTTAAAATGATTAACCTAAAAAGGGAAAAACTGTTCTGCAAAGCAAGCAGTTTGTAGGAATATAAACCTAAAGGAATATAGCAGGTGAATAGGACAGTTTAGGTTGTTAGAAAGGAAAGGAAGTTGGTTTACTTGGATGCAGGAAAGAGGGAGGTCTTTGCAGTTGGTTGCAGTGGCTGATGAGCTGATGGGTGATGGCTCTCAGGGAGGCGCGGTGTTTGCAGCGGTTGTTGGAGTGGAGTCCCGTACTGGTGCAGAGGGTATAATGTGAAGTCATGTACTCCCATAGTACACACTGACTCTCCACAGGAGGGTAAAGTGTGAGTCAGAGATGATCCTGACCAGCGAGTCTTCACTGTGACCATCAACAATCTGACAGCTGAGGATTCCGATCGGTACTGGTGTGGTGTGAAGTACAGTGGAGCCTCTCTGATCAGGTTAATCTGTCAGTCACTGATGGTAAGATGTCTGTACTGCAGACTGTAGCCAATGAGATGCACAGTATGTAACATGTCACTGAGTCAAAAAGGAAGGACCTTAACACAAACACTGATGGAAAAATGTTTTAATATTTTAAAAATCTGCATTTTAATTTAATTCAATATGATAAACGAGACTTGGAAGAAGTAACAGTGTCAGCTAAATCGGGCGACTTCATGAGGTTAAATATGATAAGCAATATGTTAAAAAATGTCAGGGGTTGGCCAAACATTTACATACAGTATGTATGTTGTAATGGGCTGATATTCATAAACATTTCATTGCTGTGGAAATCGTTGAGTGTTTTACCTGTGTGTTGAAGTCCTCCAGGGCTGTCAGTGGACAAACAGGAGGTGACGGGTGTGGATGGAGACAGTGTCAGTGTTACTATGGAAACAACAAAAGACAAAGGATGTGGTGTAAGATTGGGGGCTCCTGTGCTTCAGAGAGATCAGTGAGTTTGCATGGGAGGCCTGTCCTGATCAGGGATGACACAGAAAATAAAACCTTCATTGTGACAATGAAGAGGAAGAGGAAGGACACTGGAGAGGAAGGACACTGGCTGGTATTGGTGGCTGGTTGTGGAATCCTGCAGATTCCAGTTCATATTACTGTTAAACATAAGTAATTGATTTAAATCTGCCTGTGAATTATTTATGCTTGAATATAAATAGATACATACTAATCAACCCAGCAGTTTCACTCACAAAGGGGTTTGTGCTTCTTTGTGGGGATAATCCCCTATTTATCAGCTGTTGTGAAACAGAGTTATTTATTGGGATTATTGTTTCAATGATAGTGGCACGGTGGTCCAGTAGGCGGCGCTGTTGCTTCACGCCTCCATGTTTAGGGGTTTGAATCTGGCTTCTGCTCTGTATGTGTGGAGTTTGCATGTTCTCCACATGCTGTGTGGGTTTCCTCCAACAATCCAAAAACGCACAGTCAGGCTAATTGGTGTCTTTAATATTGAATGTGTGTCTTCTAGTTTATGATCAGTCTGTAATATAACAAAAATCACAGCATTTTCCACAGACATACAGCCAGTCACTTGTTATGTATACAAATCCAGACAAATCCATGTAGCTTGCAACATAATTCAGGCATTTTTTCATCTTTGTGAGGATGAATTGTTACTAATGGTGTGCAGACTGACTAACATGTCTGTAGGTGGTTTTTCATTGCAGCGTAGACCAGTGTTACAGTTGTACTCTGTAATATCTGTTCCAGTGCTGCATCCATCCATTGTCTGAAACTGCTTGTCTAACTCAGGGTCCCTATGGGCGCAAGGCAGGGAACGTCCCATGACAGGGTGCCAACCCATTGCAGGACACGCTCACACTCCATTCCCTCGCACAAGCACACCTACCGGCAATTTGACAACTCCAATTAGCCTCAGCATGTTTTTGGACTGTGGGGGGAAATCAGAGTCCCTGGAGGAAACCCCACAATGACACAGGGGGAGCATGCAAACTCCATACACACGGAATTCCAGCGAAGACTTGAGTACACGTGCCAGAGGAGTGAGGCGACAGTGCAAACCACTGCACCACCATGCCACCCTGATACAATAGATACATTAAAATATGTTAATAAAATCATTTATCTCACCTGTTCACTATCAGTGCCCTGGGATGTGAACACTAATTCATTGTTCTCCATCTAATCATTTTCTCTGTAGAATATCTTTCATAATTTATATTTCAGTTTCAAGAGTGACCTTTTCTTAGTCTTACTTACTTCAGTCAGAATAGATTCACTGTTTTGCTCTTCAAGTTTAAATGTGATATGTGTGACTGACAGACACACTGGTGTATTATATGTCTCACAGGTGGGAGCAGGTTCTGGATGCTGTACTGAAAGCTGGGACTGGTGTGTTTTACGTGATTTGCACTATCATCACCATTCAGCTGCACTGGACCTCCTGTAGAAAGCTGGAACCAATCAGAGAGAAGCAGAGGATCTCCCTGGATCAGAGGAAGCTGGCAGAGGAGATGACCTTCGTGGAGTAGAATGAGTCAGACGAGCTGTAAAATAAACGGTTATGCTAACTGCAGTGAGGCCTCTCTCACTCGGCCCTGCTCAGTCTGTACAGTCATAGCATGAGAGTCAGTTAAACACAGAGGGGATGATTATCTGCTGGCAACCTGTACAACCACGTATTGGCCACTTATTCACAAGTGCTTTGCTGCCACCTGCTGGTTAATGTTTAATAATCGTTATCTTGTGAAGGTAAGACTGGTTTTTATTAAATTGTCTCTTGATTCTGAA
The DNA here is from genome assembly GCF_023856365.1 of Brienomyrus brachyistius. Lineage (NCBI taxonomy): Eukaryota > Metazoa > Chordata > Actinopteri > Osteoglossiformes > Mormyridae > Brienomyrus > Brienomyrus brachyistius. The sequence continues at coordinate 74,701 of NW_026042529.1, read as the reverse complement.
AAAATATGGTACTATGCAAAAGTCTTGGGCCATCAAAGAAAACGTTTAATGCTGTTTAATTGGGTTGTGTATATTTGCTCAGAACAAAAACACAATTATCATAAAAATATATGCAAATTAAAAGTGACACAATAAAAACTAACAAGAATTTCTTCTTTTCTCCATAAAGTTACTGATGCCTTGTTGGATCGCTAGATGAACCACGCTTTGGATCCTAAACCTCTCCTCAGGGGCACCCCAGCCATTCCATGTATTTGTTAAATTCTGCCACCAGCTCACTTAATTAATTAATTTAATTAAACAAATGTGTCATGCCCGGCTCGTCCGCTCCTCCTGTGTGCCACGCCCCCTGATTACCCACGTGTTTTCTCCCGATTGTACCCAGCTGTATCTAGTTAATTTGCTCAGTCCTGTGTATTTCAGTCCGTGTCTTACCCGAGTCCTTTGTCCGTCATTGATGTCAGTTGATGTTCGTGCCCTCGTCCCTGAGATTAAACCCCTCGTTTGCCCTGATTCTCGGCTGTCTGCCTGCTTCTTACCCGCCTGCCCGCGATCGCTGCCGTCTCCCGTGACAAAATGTTAATGATGCATTGATTAGCCATAGGAGTTGTGTTATAAAAAGATATAGGTCTATTGGATGGTTGGTGCAAATGTTTTACTAACTTTAGAAGAGATTTTGAAATGACTGGGCTGCCACACTTTCACGGACAAAATATTATAATTCTAGACCAAGATGAAGATCATTTGAACATCATTTTCTTCGACAGCCCAAGACTTTTGTACAGTTTTGTATGTGTCTTTTATACTGGTCATAATTTGTTTGAATACATGATTAATAAATTGATACTTTACAAAACATTTCATATTTTTCTGAAATTGGTAATTATTAAAAATGAATTTCACAAACTTAAATGGTTTGGCTGCGATGGGCTGGCCCCCCATCCAGGTTTGTTCCCATGCCCATTGCTTCCGGGATAGGCTCCGGACCCCCCACGACCCAGTAGGATAAGCGGTTTGGAAAATGGATGGATGGATGGAGGGATAAATGGTTTGGAGTTTTTAGGTCACCCCTCCTCGTCAGAGCCCACCAATCAGGGACTCTTTAAAAGAGTGATGTAATCGGGAACGCCCACTTTTCAATCTGCGGTACAAATACACCAGCTTGTCTCTGCTAACAACAGCCTGTGAATGTCAGTTAAGGAGGAAACAGTACCACATACATATTGGCCAACATCAAATGAAAATGTAACACACGAAAACAGGACTGCCCACTTATCACTCTGCGTAAAATCACACCAGCTTGTCTCAGCTGACAGCAGCCTCACATATCAGCTAAGGAGGAAGACGGCATATCAAAAGTAAAAAGAAAGACACCATCAAATGAAAATATCCCTGTGTGATCTATTGGTTTCTGCTTTCACTCCCATTAAATGACAGTAAGTCTAGTTGGTGTCCGTGGTGCTGAAAACCTGGATCAGTAAATTCCAAATGAAACTTCTTTACCTGATTTAACTGTAACTCACTTATTTTGTTGGCAATGATGCTTTGTTGAGTCTAGAAAGGCGCAAAGTGGGTTTCAGATAAATTAAATGAAGTAGTTTTGCTTAAAAACCAAAAAGCTTTGAACAATCAGTTCAGCTTTGGACTGTAGTGCTTCACAAAAGTAAAATCCATCCAGTTAAATCTCTTTATCCCCAAGTCAAGAAGATATCAAATGCAGAAGCACATTGTGGGAGATACAAGGTGCAGACACATTAAAAGCACTTTTTTTGTGTGAACATTATAAAACAGATTGATACACATTAAGCAGTTTGTAACTTTACATCCAGACCTACATCAGTCAGAAAAAGCAGGCGATGACCATCCCATCCAGCAGCTTCATCTCTGATTGTACAGAATCCCATGTCAGCGTAACTTCTGAAGTCATGACTAAACTAATTTCCAGCTCTGCCTTCAGTTTCATCTGTTAAATTAAATTAGGAACTAAACTAAACTAGGAGGGAAATATAGTCAAGCTACTTAAGTAGCCGAATTTTGTGTATCCACTAGAGGGCAGCCACACATAGATTCCCTTATGAATGGTTCTGATGCTTCCGGAAAGCACTGCACAAAGACCCAGGTATGCCAGTGAGGAACGGATAAAGAGCAGACGGATCCAAATACTAGCTGTAATATATAGTATTTTCAATGAATTTAAACAAATTAATATAACAGTGTCAGAGTGTCAGATCCATGTGACTTTTTATGATTGAAGAACTTTGAAAGCCTGAATATAACTGAGGAGGCCCACGGACCCCATTATGTGTGAAACATCATTGTGGTGCTGAGAGAAACACAGGACTGCTGATAAGACCCAGATGAAGTGAATTACCTGACTTTGCCCCCACCCATCCCCCCCCCCCCAGGATACCCCCACCCCTGTCATACAGACACCTTCCTAACGGACCTCATGATTTGTGCTGATCCACACATATGAAAAGGACCTACTGCAGTGACATTTTAAAACTGTATAAAACATAATAAAGACTGAAATAAAGGCCTGAGGTCAGACCCTCTGTATGTAGCACACAGTGTTTCTGCAGAGTCTCACACTCACATCCTGTATGACGACTTTTCTGCTTTTCAGAATAAGTCTAATTTCACTGCTCTTTGCTCATTTGCAATATGAGGAAGTAACAGTTTAGAAAAGAACTAGACTTATTTGATTAATTTGTTTGTAGTTTAAAATCTGTGAGCATGAATGATTCACTGTGAAGACCAGCTATCAATAATTTTGTTATGAAATCATGTTTCTAAAATGATAAGATTCTAGATGAAATCAAAATATTTATTCCTGGTAAGAGCAGGACAACAGCAGCATCAAACTGTTTTCCTTTTTACAGACAAGAAATAGACAGGAAATGCATCAGTGCACAAACAGTTTATGAAAATCAAAGATAGATGGATGATTTTTAAACATTTAAAACCCACAAAAAGGGAGGCAGTGAGGTTAAGGAGAGTCAGGAAGTCAGTGTCAGTCTCCACAGATCTGAGGTCAGCGATACACACATAAGGCTCCTCTGATGCTCCTTTTCATCCTCTTCTTCACTGATGGGCCTCCAGGTGAGGATCACTTACTCTGGGACTCCACCATTCAGCGTAGTTAAGATGAAGATACATTTTGCACAATATACTTACTACATCTGTTTGTTTATATTCATATTGTTCCATGAAGTTTGATCACTTCCCGATTATAGTCTGTGGTGGTAGCATGTTGACTGACTGATTTTAGAATTGACTGCAGTCTTCTTTGTGTCCACTATGTGGCAGCAGTATAAAGGAAATATCTTATTCTGTCACAGCTGCTGGTGTGTGTAAAAATTCACATACTCTGATAACAAGTAATTCTGCCTCCAACTGTTTGTCAGGGACCTGGGCAGGAATGAATTACATGCCGACTGTACATACAACAGAGATAGGCTCCTGGGAGAACTTTGCCAGAAGTTGAAACACGACTTTAAGAATGACACTGATACAGAGTACTCAGCTGTTTGGTTGAAACTAAATCTTGGTCTGGATTTTTACATTCTGGACCTGAACTACCCACTGCTGCACTGACCCCCACCTTCTTCTTTTTTTTCCCTTTGTCCTGTCCGGCAGCTTTAGCAGAATCATGGTCTGAATGCACTGCTGTGACAAACATGTTTGCTTTACCATGAGGGGTTCTATAAACTCTGTATAGGCCTCTCATGTTGATCGATTTCATTTTTTAAATTTAAAAAAATTATTTATTTCATTTTTAGGCGGCATGGTGATGCAGTGGGTGAGCTGGCCGAAGAGGATGGACAGATTAGGAGGGAAAAAAAGAAGGAAAAAGAAGAAAGGAGCAAGTGAGATGAAATGAAAGTTTTTAGCGGGTGTCTCTAACTTTGCTCTGCCATTGCATGCACACCACTTCCAGGGCCAGCCTTGCTCTCACGCTGATATACTGTCAGATTATGCACATCTTATATGTTGTTTTAACCCTTAGCGTATTAGTAAAGGCTGTTTTGTACTTACTTGATGTGATGGTCCACTTTACTGTGGCCTTGAGCCACATTAGAAATTTATTTCTGATATATTTAACTTAATCCTCATTTTTCTTTTGCCCATGAGCACGAAACAGCTAAATAATTAGCATGATGCAGAAGTTATTCTCAGACAGGCACTTAATCTAAAAAGCAGAAATGTCATCATACACGATGTGAGGGTGAGACTGCAGACACACTGTGTGCTGCATACAGAGGGTCTGACCTCAGGCCTTTGTGTCAGTTGTTATTATGTTTGATTTGTGATTCTCACCTGGAGGCCCATCAGCGGATGAAGAGGAGCATCAGAGGAGCCTTATGTGTGTCTCACTGACCTCAGATCTGCGCAGACTGGCACTTACTTCCTGATTCTCCATAACTTTGCTGTTTCTCTGTCTTTATCTGTTACTCAGGAGTCCTGAAGTCCAATGAAAAATCCGCTTTCTCCTGTCTATTTGGCTGATACAAGTTCTGCTCACTTCTGCTTGGGTTGCATGGATCACCAGCCACTTGTCACCAACTAACAGACCACAGCCTACCTGACCAATGTCATAACTGGTGCACCTAGGTATAAAATTTAGTCTCACTGTCTCCAAAAAAGGTCACTGTCTGGAACCCCATGGAACCACATTTTTGATTCCTTAGGCAATTTTTACACTATGTGACAAACAAAAACAACACACAAGTTTGTCTCAACACAGGCTCCATAGTCAAGAAAGCACAGCAGCACCTCTACTTTCAGCGGAAGCTGAGAAAAGTCCATCTCCCATCCTCACAACATTTTACTGGGGAACTACTGAGAGCATCCTGAGCAGCTGCATCACGGTCTGATTTGGGAACTGCCTCGCCTCAGATCATAAGACCAGCGGATAGTGAGGATAGCTGAGAAGATTATTAGAGTCTCTCTCCCCTCCATCATGGACATTCACATCACACGCTCCATCCGCAAAGCCACCAACATTGTGGATGACCGCACCCACCCCTCACATAATCTTTTCACTCTGGCATCTGGAAAAGCATTCAGGCCTCCACAACCAGACTCAGAAACATGGCGCCTGACTACTGAACTCTCAGGGACTGATCTGATACCACACACAACACACACACACACACAGCTGTGTAATTATATCTTCGTGGGGACTCTCCATTCATTTCTATGGGGAAAACTGTAATCCCAACATGACAACTTTAACCCCTACCAACCCCTAACCTTAACCATATGTAACCAAACCAAATACAAGACTTTTGGCATTTTTAGTTTTTTGACTGTATTTACAGATCTTTGTGAGTACCTGAAAATGCCCCCCAAAACATCAAAATAACAGGTTTTTGTCACATTGTGGGGGACATTTGGTCCCCACAATGTAATATACACCTAATCCACACACACACACAGAGTAGGTATTTGAATCTTTGTGGGGATTCTCCATTCATTTGTATGGGCGTAACCCCAATCCTAACTATGGCAACCTTAAACATTGCAGTAGTTACCAAGCAGTAACAGTAAGCAACCAAATAAAATGCAAGACTTTTTGAATTATTCCTTTGGCTGCATTCAAAGAATTTAATAAAATTCAGTATCTTCTTACTTTCGGGAACGAAAACATGTCCCTACAAAGTCAAAATAACATGTTTTTATAGCACTATGTACATAACCACCCACCCAAACGCGCGCACACACACACACAAACAGGCCTACCTACAGTATACCCTCCATAGATTCCTGAATGAAATATCTGTAAAGCAGTTATTATGGCATGGCGTTTGGTTTGAACATGCAGTTTTTAAGAATATTGCGCTAATTCTAAACGAAAGACTGCACTAATTCTAAAATGGCTATATAAGAACTTTATTTACCATTAAATAAATTATAAATCAAACCAAAATTTAGTCTCTCAAAAAACTTGTATATGACATATCATTGTTCACATTATGAGAAATTAAAAACACCAGGACACAGAATGTGAATAACAAGAACTATAGTGTTCTTTCTCAAAAGCGTACCTACCAACGTGGCTAAAATGCTAATTGCGTTCGTCAGCTATGGAAAAAAAACAGCGGGGCACCCCAAACATCGCGGTATTACGCATTACCGTAATACTGCGTAGCAAAGACATAATGTCATAAAAAAATTACAGTCAGTATTTATAGACAGAACTGCGTGGTTTCCCATTGACAAGTAGATACATGGTTTACGGGCTTGAAGGCGGTTAGATCAACAAATCCAATCACGCTCAGCCAAAACAAGCACGAGCTAAACATACTACTATTGATTGGTTCACCTTCAAATTCGTCCCGCCCTGACAATTAATTCTCGTTTTCATTCGTTGAAAATGGCGTCAGTACATATCTTCATCCTTTCGACCAATGAAAAATTTCGCTGGTTTCCATAGAAACAAAATCAGTGCAGTTTGAACATAAACTTTCTGACAGAGCGATGGCGCAGCGGTGAGAAGCATCTCTTCCTATGTTTCTTGCTATTTCTTCAGATTATGTTTTGTTAGCATAGTTAATTATATATTTCATTGTATGTCGTGATATAGTTCATGCAAATATTGCCGCAAAATATAATTGAAATATATTTAAAATTAGTAGCTTAAACTGTAGATGCTGTGGCCATTTTTCGTAATGTGATTGTTTATATTTAAATTGTAAGAGAAAATAATTGTGTTAAACTTAAAAACAACAAGCCTTATGGTTGATATGATTGGTTTTACTCATCCGGTCTGTCGTAATGCGTTTCATCTGAAGATGTTATTCTGAAAAGAGCCCCTATACGTTTACTTTTTAAATGTCCCATGTTGTTGAAGTAAGATTAACCGTTTGCTGGGTTCATTACCATGGCGATGTTATAACGTACCGAAGCAGCGTCCTGATTTCGCCAGCGTTACTGTATAGGTTGTGAAACAGTTTTAGCAATTTGGCCGCTTCTATCGGAGTAGCCTCGATGCCACGAGCAGCCAATGAAGGCTCCATCCCTTTCCATAGGCATTCTTGGTGAATAGCATTTAGCAAATGTCTGGAGTACGTTGAAAATACACAGTGTCTAGTTTGGCTTTGAGAGTATCACAGACGGCTAGTTAATTATGTTAACCAGAATGAAAATTCCGAAAGCTGTTTCCTGGACCAACGACCAGCACTGGGGAGCCTGGGACCTGTGGGACGAGGTGATCGACTGGGGAGAGAGGAAAGGTTTGGAGGAGTGCTCACCAGCGACACCCCCCACTGTCCAGGCTGGGGAGGTTATGGGGGGACTGGGAGGTGTGACGGACTGGTGTAAGGGAGGGGAGGGTGTGAGAGTGATAGGCAATGCTGGCATTGTTTCTGAGACTCTTCAGAGAGGAAACTGGCGGTGTAGAGATAGATGTGGGTCTGGTATAGATAGAAGATGTAGAAGTGGTGGAAAATTAATATTAAAGTTGAGCTTGTAGAGCTCTTGACACAGAGAAGAGCCAAAATACAAGGAAGATGAAGCTGTGGTTCTTCTGCTGCTGTTTGGGGAACATTAAATGTTTGAAACAGTATCAAAGATAATGAATTAAGTGTGCTAAATTTTGAGATGTATAGTGGAATGTTTATTAACAATTGTTAATGTGGCGCCCCTGAACCCCCTCGGTTGGCCGCCCCTGCCGGTTGTGTGGGGTCGGGGATGAGGACTAATCGGGGCCAGTCGGGGATCTGGCCCCGGTGCTGGGGGGGGCCCACTCCTGCACGCCCTTATTGCTCCCCTGGGCCGGACATCACATTTCATACAACACTAGAGCTTTGAGGGGCAGTGAGGAGGTTTTACTTGCACATTAGACACCACATGACACTAGGGCTGAGGAGGTGGGTATAGGCAGGTGGGGTTCTGCCGTCTGCCAGCGGTGGGGTGCCCGTGCCTCGACTGTTCACCTGCTTTTTGCACTTTAGTTATATACACAGTCCATGCTACATTAGGGCCTTGGGGTGCAGGGAGGGGGATGGGGGACTCTGCCATCTGCCAGTGGTGGGGCCCTCATACTCGATCTGCACCCACTAATTTTAATGCATTGTAGACATAAACACACAACTCTCTCACACTTGTACATGCACACTTCACATTAACATGGGACGGGGAATCAGTGGGGGCTGAGGGGTCCCCCCTAACTCTCTGTCTCTGGCCCTGCGCGTGTGGGGTGGCCCAGCAGGTAGAAGATGGCCCTGGCCGGTGTGGGCCGTCTCCTCTTGTGGGCTGCGGGCTGGGTGGTCCTTGGCTCTGCTGCGCCGTGGTGGGGCCCTGGCAGGCGGTCCGGGGTATCTAGGGATGCTCTGAGCCCTTCTAGGCGAATTGTAGGGTTCGGTCTGGGCTGGGCGGGGGGTCTGCCGCTCCCCAGTTGACGCAGGTCCGCTCCTGGGTGGTGGGGGGGGGGTGCACTTTGTTTGTATGGGTCTCCCTTAGATCATCCTGCAGTGTCGGGGAGGGGGGGGACGTGCCGGGTCGCTACAGTGGGCGGTGATCCGTCCTGCCGGGGAGCGGACTGGGGGGACCGTCCGCCAGGGGAGTGTTCCCGGTTGATGGGGCCCTTTGGCCCTGGACCCGCTTCCCTCGGTGGAGGGCTTGCGGGAGGGACTGGGGGGCTCGCTGTCTGTCCCCCCTCTGCGGACCTCCTTTTACAGGGGTTGGGCCCCCCTTAGTCCCTCGTAGGCTCCCTCTCGGGTTGGGCGGGTGGTTGTCTTGTGGACATATGGCCATGGGCCGTGTGTTTCTTATGGTTGTTTGTACTCTGTATTCCCCTACACTTTATTTTCTCCATCCCACCTTTACATCTCCAGCCCGCTGTTCCTGGGAAAAGCCACCTGCCAATCATCCTTGGAGCAGCAGTCATTCTCAGGATCTCCTACATCACAGATCACCTAATAAACACAGGACCTGTCGACGACTGGAGAAAAGGAGAAACGCTGAAGCACACTGGGCATTTTGGAAGCATTTCATCATAATAAATTACCTTTGCCTTTACAGTTTCTGTGTACAGTTTCATTATAGTAAATTGCACTTAGTTGTGATTACTCAGTTACAAAGACAATGGGTCACTCTATAATGGGTGATGGTATGCTTTTAGCTGTGCTTCCACAGGTTGTATCTGCCTTAGTAAATGACTAAATGTCTTTTTCACAAGTGATTTTGATTATGTTTGTAGAATTAAATTAAAGGTAAACCTGTACATTGGTTAAAATAACATCTGACTGCTACAATAATACATCATACAGCGTCTTTTGTACTAATGTGCTACCTTGAGACATTCAGGTTGTATAATGAACAATTTTAATAAGAATTGTGTTAAGTAATTAACTTTCAAAATCTATCAATACCATGCAAAAGTGTAAAGTCAAATTTATGAGATACTTATTACAATAAACGGAAGTAGTCTGTACCCATTTAAAGAGGCTTTACATCATACAGCTTCTTATACTGGTCTGGTTGGTGGGTATAAAGGATCAATTAGAAATCTTCCTCCTCCAAATGTATCATATCATTTCATGAGTTTTGGTAGAGTGGGGGTAGCAGGATAATAATAGGATTTACTGGTTATTTTTGATACGATAAAATCGCAAGACGCAGAAAAATAAAAATTTGTGTATGGTCAGAATTATCAGTGTTAGGAGATTTTGTCCCTACTACCATCTGGGAAAAGAACATTCTGGTGCTTATCTGTGAAGAAGCAATTTCAGGAGATATAAATCCTTGCAAAAAGTAGTCTCCCACTCTATAAATAGGGTGCAATTTGTTTTTTCACGCAGTGGAAATGGAAATGTTTTTTTAATGTTGATGACGACTGTAACTGGTCAAAAGGTGGCGCCAAAGATCCCCAGTAATGCATCGCCCATTAATGTACAGATATCCCCCTGCCTCACCATGCATGACTCCTCCAATGGTGCTGATGTTTAACAGTACATTCATCCTAACTATACAATTTGATATCTGGTATCGTCCTGTCAGTTTTAACCCATTTCTAAGTCCCGTATGGTTTAGGTAGCTTTTTTTCCAAAATGATGACCATGAAATTCAGCACATATAACAAATATTGAACTATAGGCATTAATTGAAATGCTCTCTCTCACAGACACACACATATTAGATGTCTATGTCTTTGAAATTGTTTAATACGAATTAATCTGTTTTATAATGTTCACACAAAAAAAGCTTTTGTGTTCACATTTTACAACGCCAAATCAGAAAAAGTTGGGATGGTATGTAAAATGAAAATCAAACTGAAAACAGCACTTTGTTAAATTATCTTTGACCTGTATTACATTGAAAACAATACAACAGCACATTATTTAATGTGTTCCTCGTGAATTTCATTGTTCTTTTTCAAACACGTATTCCAATTTTGGTTCTTAGAACACATTTCAAAAAAAGTTGGGACAGTAAAGCATTTAGTACTTTGTAATGTCGCCATTCCTTTTCACAACACTTAAAAGGCATTTAGGGACTGAAGACACCAAGTGATGTAGTGTTTCAGGTGTAATTTTGTCCCATTCTTCCTGCAAACAAGTCTTAAAGCGGACAACAGTACGGGGTCTTCGTTGTCACATATTGCGCTTCAAAATGAACCACACATTCTCTATTGGAGACAGGTCGGGACTGCAGGCAGTCAAGTACCCATACCCTCTTCCTCCACAGCCAGGACTTTGTAATGTGTGCAGAATGTGGTTTCGCATTGTTTGTTGAAAAATGCATGGGCGTCCCTGGAAAAAATGTCTTCTTGAAGGTAACATATTGTGCTCCAAAATCTCTATGTACGTTTCAGCATTAATGGTGCCATCACAGAACTGCAAGTTACCTTTGCCAAGGGCACTGACACAACCCCATACCATGACAGACCCTGGCTTTTGGACTTATTGCTGGTAACAGTATGGGTGATCCTTTTCTTCTTTGGTCTGGAGCACACGGCATCCATTTCTCACAAAAAATACCTGAAATACTGATTCATCTGACCACAGTACACGTTTCCACTGTGTGATGGTCCAACTCAGATGCGTTCTGAGCCCAGAGAAGCCGACGGCGCTTCTGGACACTGTTAAGATGGGGCTTGCTTTTGGCACAGTACAGTTTTAACTGGCATTTGTGGATGTAACTACGTATTGTGGTACTTGACAAAGGTTTGCCAAAGTAGTCATATGTGGTCATATCGCTTATAGAAGAATGACGTTTCTTGATGCAGTGGGATGCTGAGGGATCGGAGATCACGGTAGTTCAACTTAGGCTTGCTTCCTTGTCCTTTACGCACTGAAATTGCTTCAGATTCCTTCAATCTTTTAATTATGGTATGCACTGATGAAGGTGAAATATCCAAATCTCTTCCTGTCGTTCTTTGAGGAACATTGTTTTTAAACATTTCAATAATTTTCTCACGTATTTGTGCTGTTTTTGTACCAAATCATAATTACAATCACCTGTTGACATCACTTGTTTCAAATCACATCATTATTTAACCAATTTACCTCACTACTGGCCCTAAATCGCTCCTGTCCCAACTTTTTTGGAAATGTGTTGCAAGAACCAAAATTGGAATACGTGTTTATTTTGAGAAAAACAATGAAATTCATGAGGAACACATTAAACAATGTGATGGGGGTAACACAATAAATTCAAGATTTTTATTTGTCGTACAAATGTAGTGGTACACTGGCAGCGAAATGAAATTGTCGTTACTCCAGTCGGTGTAATAAACACACTAGTAAAAGGACATCAAAATTAAACAACGTGAATTAACAAAAGAAGTACTGAAACTACAGAAAGATAATAAGAAAATATAACAATAAAAGGTATATAAAAAGTAAAGATGAAAATGTATAAAAAATATGTAGAAATGTTTAAAGTACAGATTGTAGTTATAGCATATTTTAGCTTTTAATCTGTGATGTTAATGATCCTACTGGCCGGGGGTAGAAGCTTCTCCTCGGCCTCTCAGTCCCGGCCATAAGGCCCCGGGGACTTATGCAGGGCGGCAGTTCTGTCCTGGTGATTCTCTGGGCGCATCGTATCACCCTCAGCGGGACTCGGCGGCCCTCAGAGCTGGAGCTGCCGTACCGAGCAGTTATGCTCCCGGAGAGCACAGATCCCACATTGCCGCTGTAGAAGGTTTTTTGTGGCACAGACGAGAGTCTGTATTTCCACAGCTGCCTCACATGATACACTCACTGTCAGGCTTTCAGCACTAAAGTTACAGATTACTGGGTGGCCGAGAGGTCTGTGAAACAGTGACGGCTGTTTTGGTTTGCGTACGTGTTGCTTATTCTGTGTTTTGGTTAGGGAGTTAGGATTAGTCTGTGTCATTTTCTTTTCGTTTAGAGTTAGCTTAGTTTGGGACGTATTCGTTAGTGGTGTTTTGTTTATTGTTTTGCCGGTGTCACTCCCGAAGTCTGTTGCCCTATTGTGTGTGAAGGTCTTTGTGAATAAACATAAAAAAATACAAAAAAAGATCCCTTTGTGTCCCGTGTTCCCTTTTCCCATACCCTGGTTGTCTCGTTTTCCCCTCTCCTTTCCCTTTACCTTTCTGGCGGTCCTCAACCCTAGACTGAGGATCGTAACAGAAATTGGGGGCTCGTCCGTTCCTTTCTTTTTTCTGGTGTTTGCCTGGCGGTTTATTTTGTGTGGGGGGGTGTCTGGTTGTGTGGTGGAAATGGCTCGGTTCGATCTCGTTGCTTTCACCCTCTACCCCACACTCGAACAGTTTGATAAGTGCCGTAAGGACGATCTGCTAGGAATAGCAGACTTCTTTAATGTTTCGGTCCCCGCTGAAGCCTCTAAGCGGGTTATAAAGCAAGCGTTGCAGGACGAGCTGATTCGGCAGGGTATCCTACCCGAGTTAGGCGGCTCGCCGAGTGTTGCACCCACTTCCGTACCGTTGACAGCTACGGCGGAAGCCAGCAGCGTTGATCTGGGAACAGGGATCCGCATGGATCTCGGCGATCCACGCTCAGCGAGGGAGGATCTGCTGCTGACAATTCGACTTAGGGAGCTGGAACTGGAGATTAAAAGGCAGGAGTACCAGGCTCAGTTACTCCGTGTCCGGGAAGTGGAGGTTGAAGCTGACAAGGAGGTGGCACTGCGCAGAATGGGTATGGGTGAACAAAAACCTGTTCCCCTTCCGCGTCGAGTACAATCACCACGTACAACCCCTCAAGCCGACCTGCCCGCCCGTGACCAGGCTGATGCCCCAGACGCTCCTCGGTCTAGCCTTCGTTCTCCCTCAGGTTCACCAGTCTCCCAGGAAATTGGAGGTAGAAATTCTGACTTTGATGTTAGTCGCCATATCGCTCTTGTTCCTGTGTTTCGGGAGAATGAGGTGGATGCTTACTTCGCTATGTTTGAGAAGATTGCTACGACCTTGAACTGGCCTAGACATTTGTGGTCATTGCTTCTGCAATGCAAGTTAGTGGGGAAAGCTCAGGAAGTTTGCTCGGCTCTGGCGTTAGCCCAGAGTCTTGATTATGACATTGTTAAGGCTACCGTATTAAGGGCGTATGAATTAGTACCTGAGGCTTACCGGCAGAATTTCCGGAAGCTGGTTAAAACCGCCAGCCAAACCCATGTTGAGTTTGCCCGTGAGAAAGCTTTGTTGTTTGACAAGTGGTGTGCTGCGTGTGGTGTTACCAACTTTGAGCAACTCAAGGAACTATTGCTGTTAGAGGAATTTAAAAATTGTGTTCATGATCGGGTAGTAGTATACTTGAATGAACAAAAGGTAACATGTTTAGCTTTAGCTGCTACTCTGGCTGATGAATTTATTCTGACCCATAAGACTGTGTTTACCCCAACCCCTTTGCCTCGCAAACTCGGTTCCCGTCCTGTGATATCCTCTCCTTCGTCCGCTTCTTATTCACCACCTGTAGAGAAAAGAGAGTGTTTCTATTGCCATGAGGTGGGTCACATAATTTCTGTTTGTCCCGCTCTTAAACGTAAAGAGACCCGTGCAGCGACCAGAAAGGTGCAGATCGCAGCTCGTGTTAATGTATTACCGACATGTGAAACTGTTGAACCTACATTCCAGCCATTTGTGTTTCCTGGTTCTGTGTCGCTCGGTGAAGACGGGGTACGTCACCCGGTAACTATCCTACGGGATACGGGAGCGGCCCAGTCTTTCGTAATTGAAGGAATTTTACCTTTAGATGGTACCACTTACTGTGGCACCGACGTACTGGTGCAAGGTATCGATCTGTGTGTGGCTGCGGTTCCGTTGCATACTGTATATTTATGTACTCCTGATTTCTCCGGACTTGTGCGTGTTGCGGTCCAGTCCCAGCTACCTGTTCCAGGGGTCACGTTCATTCTGGGGAATGACATTGCGGGGAAAAGGATCGTTCCCCTTCCTGAAGTTGCCCCAGAGCCGGAGATCTGCGCCGATGACGTTGCGGCGGAACTGCCCCAGGTGTTCCTGGCTTGTGTGCTGACACGGGCCCAGCAGCGCAAGTTCGCCGACGTTCAGCTGGCTGAGACATTTATGTCCGACCCAACACCTTCGACTTGTGACTCGGACTCCCTGGTCTCCGTGGAACCTGCTGTGTCCCCTGAGGTCCCTTCCACTACGGACGCTTTGACCAAGGCACAGGCGGAGGATTTGTCATTGGAAGCGTGTCGTACCTCCGCTGTGAACAAGAAAGAATTAAAGAACCACCCCACAGCCTATTTCTACCGCAACCAGGTATTAATGAGGAAATGGACCCCTCCGGACTCGCCTTTTGAGTGGGCTAATGTATTTCAGGTGGTAGTCCCTGGGTTATATCGGGATTATGTGTTGTCTCTCGCTCATGACCACCCGTGTTCGGGGCATCTTGGAATTAGAAAAACCTTAAATCGACTCTTAGCATATTTTTTTTGGCCAGGTGTTAATACGGACGTGAAGAGATATTGTAAAACCTGTCGTGTGTGTCAGCTGGTAGGTAAACCGAACCAAGCTATTGTACCGGTTCCATTACATCCGGTACCGGCTATTGGCGAACCTTTTGAGCGTGTGTTGATCGATTGCGTAGGTCCATTGCCAAAAACTCGTTCGGGTAACATGTATTTGTTCACCCTCATGTGTGCCGCCACTCGTTTCCCGGAAGCTATTCCTGTCCGTAGTCTCCGGACTCCCGTCATAGTAAAGCAGTTAATTAAGTTCTTCACTACTTTTGGGCTGCCTAAGTGTGTGCAATCCGACCAAGGCACGAACTTCATGTCGAAGTTATTCGCACAAGTTGTTCGCGAGCTAGGAATACGTCATACCGTCTCCAGCGCCTATCACCCTGAGAGCCAAGGGGCGCTGGAGCGTTTCCATCAAACCTTCAAAAATATGCTTCGTACCTTTTGTTTAGATGCAGGGAGAGAGTGGGATGAGGGAGTGCCCCTTCTACTTTTTGCAATACGCGATGCTGTCCAAGAATCGACCGGGTTTAGTCCTGCTGGACTTGTCTTTGGCCACACTGTTCGAGGTCCCCTGAAGGCGTTACAGGAGCAGTGGTTATCCCCCGATGCGTCCTCCTCTACGCAGGATGTGTCCAAGTTTGTGAAATCCCTTCGGGACCGGATGTCGACAGCTAGGGAATTGGCTCGACAGTCTCTGGGAATAGCACAGAAGAAAATGAAAGGGCAATTTGATAAGTCTGCAAAACCCCGGTGTTTCCAACCTGGTGATCGTGTCTTAGTCCTTCTCCCGTTGCCCGGTTCCTCCCTTAGCGCCCGATTCTCAGGTCCATATGTTGTACTAGAAAGGCTTAGCCCCACCAACTATGTTGTAGAGACCCCAAACCGTAGGAGGAAGACTCGCGTGTGCCACATAAATATGTTGAAACCGTACCTTGATCGCTCGGTCCCCGTCCCCTCGCCTACTTCTGTTCCGGTCCCCGCTCCTGTGGGCGTCGTGTCTCTCAGTAAGTACTCGCCAGAGACTGATGACTTGCACCTCGGTAGGAATTGTCTCCCCTGTGCTCGCCTTCCTAACTCAGAGGCTCTGCAAAACCTTACGTCCCGGCTCAGCCACTTACCTGGGTCAGCCCAAACTGACATTTTGTCCCTAGTAGATCGCTTCCGACCCCTGTTCGCTGATACCCCTTCGCGTACCCCTGCTGGAGAACATGATATCGACGTTGGTGATCACGCTCCCGTTAAGCAGCATCCCTACCGGGTCAACCCCCGGAAGAGAGCTGTGTTATCTCGAGAGACCGCTTACCTGGTAGAGACGGGTCTTGCTGTTCCCAGCAATAGTCCTTGGTGTTCCCCGTGCCTGCTTGTTCCCAAACCGGATGGGACGTTCCGGTTCTGCACGGATTATCGGAAGGTTAATGCCGTGACTCGTCCAGATGCTTACCCCCTGCCTCGTATGGAAGACTGTGTTGACCGTATCGGTTCTGCAAAATACGTGACTAAGTTGGACCTATTAAAGGGCTATTGGCAAGTTCCACTGACCCCCCGTGCTTCAGAGATTTCCGCGTTCGCTACCCCTGACACCTTCCTCCAATATACAGTCATGCCCTTCGGATTACGGAATGCCCCAGCCACCTTCCAGCGGCTGATGCATAAAGTATTATGTGGTGTCCAAAATTGTGAGGCTTACCTAGATGATGTGGTGATTTATTCCGACTCGTGGGAACAGCATGTGAGTTCCCTTGAACAGGTGTTTGTTCGGTTACAAAAGGCTTCGCTGGTGCTCAACCTCGAAAAATGTGAATTCGGACAGGGCAGGGTCAGCTATTTGGGGAAATTAGTGGGTCGAGGCGAGGTTAAGCCCCTGGACATAAAAGTCCAGGCTATCCGTTTATTCCCCGTTCCGAAGACGCCGCGAGAGCTGAAGCGGTTCCTCGGGATGGCAGGGTATTACCGTTGTTTCTGCCGAAATTTCTCAGAGGTTGTCATGCCCCTTACTCACTTGCTTCGTAAGGGGGTGCCATTTGTGTGGTCCCCAGACTGCCAGAGTGCTTTCGATTCGGTGAAAATGTTGCTCAGTAGTTCCCCCGTCCTAGCTGCCCCCGACTTTGCCAAACCGTTCAAGTTAGAAGTAGATGCCAGGGGATTGGGTGCTGGTGCCGTCCTCCTGCAGGAAGACAGTCACGGGTTGAACCATCCTATATGCTACTTCTCCAAGAAATTTCTAAAACACCAGTTAGCGTATAGCACAATCGAGAAAGAAGCCCTAGCCCTCCTTTTAGCTTTACACCATTTTGAAGTATATGTAGGGGACAGTGTCACTCCCGAAGTCTGTTGCCCTATTGTGTGTGAAGGTCTTTGTGAATAAACATAAAAAAATACAAAAAAAGATCCCTTTGTGTCCCGTGTTCCCTTTTCCCATACCCTGGTTGTCTCGTTTTCCCCTCTCCTTTCCCTTTACCTTTCTGGCGGTCCTCAACCCTAGACTGAGGATCGTAACAGTGGTACTTGACAAAGGTTTGCCAAAGTAGTCATATCGCTTATAGAAGAATGACGTTTCTTGATGCAGTGGGATGCTGAGGGATCGGAGATCACGGTAGTTCAACTTAGGCTTGCTTCCTTGTCCTTTACGCACTGAAATTGCTTCAGATTCCTTCAATCTTTTAATTATGGTATGCACTGATGAAGGTGAAATATCCAAATCTCTTCCTGTCGTTCTTTGAGGAACATTGTTTTTAAACATTTCAATAATTTTCTCACGTATTTGTGCTGTTTTTGTACCAAATCATAATTACAATCACCTGTTGACATCACTTGTTTCAAATCACATCATTATTTAACCAATTTACCTCACTACTGGCCCTAAATCGCTCCTGTCCCAACTTTTTTGGAAATGTGTTGCAAGAACCAAAATTGGAATACGTGTTTATTTTGAGAAAAACAATGAAATTCATGAGGAACACATTAAACAATGTGATGGGGGTAACACAATAAATTCAAGATTTTTATTTGTCGTACAAATGTAGTGGTACACTGGCAGCGAAATGAAATTGTCGTTACTCCAGTCGGTGTAATAAACACACTAGTAAAAGGACATCAAAATTAAACAACGTGAATTAACAAAAGAAGTACTGAAACTACAGAAAGATAATAAGAAAATATAACAATAAAAGGTATATAAAAAGTAAAGATGAAAATGTATAAAAAATATGTAGAAATGTTTAAAGTACAGATTGTAGTTATAGCATATTTTAGCTTTTAATCTGTGATGTTAATGATCCTACTGGCCGGGGGTAGAAGCTTCTCCTCGGCCTCTCAGTCCCGGCCATAAGGCCCCGGGGACTTATGCAGGGCGGCAGTTCTGTCCTGGTGATTCTCTGGGCGCATCGTATCACCCTCAGCGGGACTCGGCGGCCCTCAGAGCTGGAGCTGCCGTACCGAGCAGTTATGCTCCCGGAGAGCACAGATCCCACATTGCCGCTGTAGAAGGTTTTTTGTGGCACAGACGAGAGTCTGTATTTCCACAGCTGCCTCACATGATACACTCACTGTCAGGCTTTCAGCACTAAAGTTACAGATTACTGGGTGGCCGAGAGGTCTGTGAAATTTGGAGGGTCAGTAGCTTGCCTGGGAAGCCTTAGCATTCAGCGAAAACTGAACAGAGAGCCCTGTAGCAGGGTTGTCTAATTTGTTTAGCTGGCTGGCATAAGATTTTCAGTTTGAAACAAGTATGCACACAGATTTACATGTACGTAACAGTTTTATTACCTTGTAAATAGTTTGCAGGGTTTTCAAAGTACCCCAGTGCATTTGATATAGCGAATTTTAGGTTTATAATGAAATAATATAGATTTGCCCTAAGATTTAATAAGATTTCTTGCGTGAGCGTGAGAGTCTGAAGGTGTGAGTGTCACACCAGATGGGTGAGAGCTGGCAACCCTGGCTCTGTTCAGTAGCCTCAGAAATTCTTTCGAACTTTCCAAACACAGCTGATGGAAATCAATGGACGCAAAGGTTCTCAGTGACCATTTTAGCTTGTTTTTAGACTAAAGGCCTATGATGGATCTTTGGAATGTTGCGGAGATACGAATGCTGAGGACAGCATACTTTGTGCTGTGAGTGTTATGTTAACCATGTAAACAAAGAGGAAGTACACAGTCCAACCAGATACTATATTGAAATGCTAACAAGTTTTTAAATATTTTTATTCAAGTGACTTTAAGTCTGGATAATGTTTTTAATGGTTGGAAACGTGTGTATTACTGTATAATTAAATAATTAAACTTCTGAAATGGCCGCTCAGTGCAGGAGGAGGCTGCAAACCTGAAGAGGCACACAACCGTATGGGTGGGGCAGGGGATCAATGGTGTGAGGTAGAGGACCAGGGCAGTGGGATTGCAGTGGCACAAGGGCAACCGTGTGGTCATCATGGGCTCCTCCAATGGCAGCTTCAGGTAAGTCGCTCTGATAAACCCCGTTAGACTCCAGTGAAGTGAGTGAGGCTGCAGCGCTACACTGGAGGGGACACATGTGGGCTCAGGGGCCCATGTGACTGTAGCAGAGGAAGGGATCTCTAGCTGATGTGGAGGTACAGGCCCAGTGGCAGTAAGGGGTGGGCAGTCAGCTGCAGAGGCTGCGGGGCCAGCGGCCCCACTGTACACATGGACCGCAGGGAATCTCAGCATGTTGTGCCCAAAGTCCAGCACACATGCCGTGCTCCGGGGGAAATTCAGGCCCAGGATGGAGGGATCGAGCATGTCAGCCATCCACATAGTTACTATTCACAACTAAACCCCCCATGTCAAAAGGGAACAACCCCGTCCCTCTTAAAGGGGCCAGGTCACCAGTCATTGTTCTCACCTGCACCAATGTCAGTTCTAGACAGTGTCTGGTCTCACCAGGGTTGCAGTGGAACCTGTATGGACTAGGGCAGTACATGCGACTCACATCACTATGGTGGGTATGTGACAGAAGTTGCCTCTGTGAGTCCAATCCATAGTCACCACCTCTGCAGCAGGTGGCAGCAGGGCCACCTCCCCGGTGTCAACAAGGAAGTTCCGGAAATTAACCTTGTTGGCCCACATCTTCCCGGCTATGCGTGCCCTTGGCGGAACCCTGGGTGGCGGTGAACTTGGGACACTGTCTGAGGATTGAGGGGTGGGGGGGGGTGCTGCTGCCTGTCAGCCTACAGGCAGTCTGCCTCCAGGAAGTAAACCTGAGGGCCTGGGTCCTCCAAGCCCTTTGGCGTTTACAGCTTGGTTGATTTCTCCCGCCTCGTTCCCCGCCACCTTGCTGCCCACAATTTCTCTCTCCAAAGCCAGTTCCAGGGCCTCGTCTAGGGACGCAGAGGGGTTGGCTGTGTCTGAATGTGAGCTATCTGGGGTTAAGTGTCTAGATAAACTGATCCCTGGCCAGTTCACTCTGTACTGATAGAGCCATGTGAGCACAGACACGCCTACACAACCCCTTGATATCATTAAGCAGGATGCAGAGAGACTCATTTGACTCAATCCCTGCACCTATTGTTTAACTGAGAGGGCAGAAGTCCTCACACTGCCCACAGCGATTCTGCAGGGTACTGACCAGTGTCTCATCCAGGGGCTCAAGCAACCAGCAGTGTACACCTCAGAAAAGCATGTGTGACAACCCTGAGGACCTGCTTGCATACCACAATGGTATCCCATCTCCCCTTGCTCTTTGAAGGGGTACAACCCATCCAGTATAGTTATCACTGGGCTATCACAATGTCATCACAATACTAAAGACTGAAACAAAGCCGTGAGGTCAGACCCTCTGTATACAGCACACAGTCTCACCCTCACATCCTGTATGACCACATTTCTGCTGTTCACATGGCATTTCTCCAGCTTCCATTGCCCTGCAATGGACTGACGTGCTGTTGAAGGTCTACCTCACTTTACACTTTGCCCATGTCTTGTGTGTATACCCTGTCCGCTCCTAACGTGTATTTAGTTTGTGTAAATCTATCACTGCATCTGCATTTCGCAGTTCAGCTTCTGACAACATTGTGTTTCCCATCTGTGTATTTGGGTTCGGTGCTTGTTGGGTGCCTGTCGTGGTCCTTCTATTTACAATTGTACGCGGGGCATGCTGGGATATGCGCCCCGCCGGTGTTACACTAGTATAAAAAAAGGAATCTGGTCGAGTTTGTTCATTGACCAAATTTAGTTTTTGCGAACCAAATTGTTTGTAGGCCAAAGCATTTGTGAACTGCAAGCACTACTGTACTAATGATAAATTTGTATGAAAAAATGGAGACAATTTCTGAGACACCAGAGCGATCCGTGTACTGTAATATTTATCTTATCAATAACACAGTAAAAATACACATTAGCGCCAATTCATCTTCTTTATTCATCATGAATATTTTAATTCATTAATGCAGGAGTCTGTGATAAATCGCTATCAGCATTTGGTTTATAATGGCCAATTAATGATAACTAAAAAGAAACAGAGAGACTGAAGACACAACTTTCAACCATGATATGAGTGCTGTTGCTGCATAATTTGTCCACCAGGGGTCACAGCGCAACCCCATCTCGGCAAGATGGATGACTTGAAATATGTTTCTATATCAAGTTGAATTATTTTTATTTCTATAGCACATTTAAAAACAATCTATGTTGTGCCAAAGTGCTGTAGGTCAAAATAATATAAATATATAGTAAAAGTAGAGACATTGGCCAATGTTACACAATGTTACACAAAAAATAATCAGAATCAGACTGTGGTTTATTGCCAAGTAGGTTGACCCTACAAGGAATTCTTTTTGGTATAATGGTGCTCCATGGAAAAACAAGACTAAGCAACAACCAAGTTCAAAAAACAGTGCAAAAGTTATACAATAATCTAGTAATAAATATAAAATCACTATAAATGTTAAATACATGATGTGCAAAGCAGAATAGTCAGATTAAATAGATAAATAAAATGTGTTCCTGTGTGTGCAGGGTCAGTACAGAGATGCATCTAATAAGAAGCGGTGTAAGGCTGAATTAGCTCCGAGACGGACTGGGGACCTATGCCATGTATCGCCTTAGAAAGAAATAAGAAATCTTTAAACTGTATTCTCAGAAATTCTCAAAACTTAACAGGTAGCCAATGCAATGCAGCCAACACAGGGGAAATTTGGTGTCTATTTTTTGTTGAGAGCCTGGTAGCACCGTTTTGAACAAGGTGTAGTCAGAATAAAGATGCTTCTGGTAAACCTGGGTACAGAGAACGGCAGTAACCCAATCAGGATAAAAGCAGGAGTAACTCTCCAGGTCTTTGGCTGAAAGGTGTGGTTTAAGCCAGGCTATTGAACTCAGCTGACAGAAACACCCCTTCACAACAGCATTTATTTGTTTATCAAACTCAGTGATGAATCAAAGATGACACCAAGATTTTTAGTATGTGACTGGAAGTTTTCTGAATGAGGCCCTAATTGTTCTCTGAGATCATGAACAGTGACCAGAACTCATTACCTCTGTCTTGTTTTCATTAATCTGGACGAAAGTCATTGCTGTCCTGTTCTTAATATCCTCCAGACAGTTAGAAAGGGCCACCAGAGAGCAGCAGTCACCAGGTTTTAATGGCAGATAGAGCTGCGTATCACCAGCATAGCAATGATATTTTACATAATAACGTTCACAAATAGAGCCCAAAGGAAGCATGTATAGAGGGAATATGAGAGGGCCTGTATCACAGGACTGGATATGTTTACAAGTAAGGCCATAGTACTTAAGGGGTGTGGCCATCCCACACAGTGACAAGCCCATTCATTCACCTCATCTAGGCCTTTTACTAGGGATTTAAGGTCCTGGTTTTCCTCTCAGACCCTAGAGCACACTGCCAGGCTCAGATTCCCGATCCCACATCCTGCTGAAGCCCTTCCCAAGATCAGACACTAGTTTTGTTTTCCTTGTTCTTATAGTAAAATGATGGTCTTTGACTTCTATACATCATCACTGTTCTGTTAATTACACATGACCTAATCTAAGTATTACACAAACCAAGCATAATTACTTAGAGATGTCATGAGATGGAAAATCCTTATTCAGTTAATTATTTTCCCCACAGGTGCTGACAGTGTGTCTACAGTGAAATGGGCCTGTGTACAGAGAGGATGATCTGTAACAATCCCATGTTCCTATGGTGACAGATATAAAACTCATGTGAAATACTGGTGCAGAGGGTATAATGTGAGGTCATGTACTCCCATAGTACACACTGACTCTCCACTGGAGGGTAAAGTGTGAGTCAGAGATGATCCTGACCAGCGAGTCTTCACTGTGACCATCAACAATCTGACAGCTGAGGACTCCGATCGGTACTGGTGTGGTGTGAAGATCAGTGGAGCCTCTCTGATCAGGTTAATCTGTCAGTCACTGATGGTAAGATGTCTGTACTGCAGACTGTAGCCAATGAGATGCACAGTATGTAACATGTCACTGAGTCAAAAAGGAAGGACCTTAACACAAACACTGATGGAAAAAATGTTTTAATATTTTAAAAATCTGCATTTTAATTTAATTCAATATGATAAACGAGACTTGGAAGAAGTAACAGTGTCAGCTAAATCGGGCGACTTCATGAGGTTAAATATGATAAGCAATATGTTAAAAAATGTCAGTTTATTGGCCAAACATTTACATACAGTATGTATGTTGTAATGGGCTGATATTCATAAACATTTCATTGCTGTGCAAATCTTTGAGTGTTTTACCTGTGTGTTGAAGTCCTCCAGGGCTGACAGTGGACAAACAGGAGGTGACGGGTGTGGATGGAGACAGTGTCAGTGTTACTATGGAAACAACAAAAGACAAAGGATGTGGTGTAAGATTGGGGGCTCCTGTGCATCAGAGAGATCAGTGAGTTTGCATGGGAGGCCTGTCCTGATCAGGGATGACACAGAAAATGAAACCTTCATTGTGACAATGAGTGGGCTGGAGAGGAAGGACACTGGCTGGTATTGGTGTGCTGCTGGAATCCTGCAGATTCCAGTTCATATTACTGTTAAACATAAGTAATTGATTTAAATCTGCCTGTGAATTATTTATGCTTGAATATAAATAGATACATACTAATCAACCCAGCAGTTTCACTCACGAAGGGGTTTGTGCTTCTTTGTGGGGATAATCCCCTATTTATCAGCTGTTGTGAAACAGAGTTATTTATTGGGATTATTGTTTCAATGATAGTGGCACGGTGGTCCAGTAGGCGGCGCTGTTGCTTCACGCATCCATGTTTAGGGGTTTGAATCTGGCTTCTGCTCTGTCTGTGTGGAGTTTGCATGTTCTCCACATGCTGTGTGGGTTTCCTCCAACAATCCAAAAACGCACAGTCAGGCTAATTGGTGTCTTTAATATTGAATGTGTGTCTTCTAGTTTATGATCAGTCTGTAATATGACAAAAATCACAGCATTTTCCACAGACATACAGCCAGTCACTTGTTATGTATACAAATCCAGACAAATCCATGTAGCTTGCAACATAATTCAGGCATTTTTTCATCTTTGTGAGGATGAATTGTTACTAATGGTGTGCAGACTGACTAACATGTCTGTAGGTGGTTTTTCATTGCAGCGTAGACCAGTGTTACAATTGTACTCTGTAATATCTGTTCCAGTGCTGCATCCATCCATTGTCTGAAACTGCTTGTCTAACTCAGGGTCCCTATGGGCGCAAGGCAGGGAACGTCCCATGACAGGGTGCCAACCAATTGCAGGACACGCTCACACTCCATTCCCTCGCACAAGCACACCTACCGGCAATTTGACAACTCCAATTAGCCTCAGCATGTTTTTGGACTGTGGGGGGAAATCAGAGTCCCTGGAGGGAACCCCACAATGACACAGGGGGAGCATGCAAACTCCATACACACGGAACTCCAGCGAAGACTTGAGTACACGTGCCAGAGGAGTGAGGCGACAGTGCAAACCCTGCTTTTTATTAATTATCCTTTCTCCTGTTTCCACTGCTCTCCTTTTCTCTGCACATGATGAAGAAGGAGGGGATAATGAAAAACGGAGGTAAGCATTCAGCAGCATTTACAGTAGTGTGGGGGTCCAGCTAGCAGCATTTACCTGATCACACAGTAATGGGAAACTGTCATTTTAATTTTAAGGGAAAAAAATATTTTTTATTTCATTTTCTTAATAATAAACTTGAGATCCCATCCCATCCAGGGTGAGCCCTTGCCTTCTGCCCTGTGCTGCTGGGGAATGACTGCAGGCCTGTTTTTACAAAATAGTGTAACATGTTGTGTGATAATCTCTAGCTATTTTCATGCTCTTTGTTAATGTCTCCTGTTCCTCACATGTGTCCTGTGTAATAGTACCGATGTGGCTGTACCGTGTTTCTATAAAGCATGTAAGACTTTACTGTTCACATCCACCCTCTTATTCAGCTCTTTGGTCCAGCTGGCTCTGTATGTAGGACTGAGCTGATCGGTGCTGCTGTCGATTATCAAGGTGGTTTTACTTCAGTCAGAACAGATTCACTGTTTTGTTCTTCAGGTTTAAATGTGATATGTGTGACTGACAGACACACTGGTGTATTATATGTCTCACAGGTGGGAGCAGGTTCTGGATGCTGTACTGAAAGCTGGGACTGGTGTGTTTTACCTGATTTGCACCATCATCACCATTCAGCTGCACTGGACCTCCTGTAGAAAGCGGGAACCAATCAGAGAGAAGCAGAGGGTCTCCCTGGATCAGAGGAAGCTGGCAGAGGAGATGACCTTCGTGGAGCAGAATGAGTCAGACGAGCTGTAAAATAAACGGTTATGCTAACTGCAGTGAAGCCTCTCTCACTCGGCCCTGCTCAGTCTGTACAGTCATAGCATGAGAGTCAGTTAAACACAGAGGGGATGATTATCTGCTGGCAACCTGTACAACCACGTATTGGCCACTTATTCACAAGTGCTTTGCTGCCACCTGCTGGTTAATGTTTAATAATCGTTATCTTGTGAAGGTAAGACTGGTTTTTATTAAATTGTCTCTTGATTCTGAAAAAATATGGTACTATGCAAAAGTCTTGGGCCATCAAAGAAAACGTTTAATGCTATTTAATTGGGTTGTGTATATTTGCTCAGAACAAAAACACAATTATCATAAAAATATATGCAAATTAAAAGTGACACAATAAAAACTAACAAGAATTTCTTCTTTTCTCCATAAAGTTACTGATGCCTTGTTGGATCGCTAGATGAACCACGCTTTGGATCCTAAACCTCTCCTCAGGGGCACCCCAGCCATTCCATGTATTTGTTAAATTCTGCCACCAGCTCACTTAATTAATTAATTTATTTAATTAAACAAATGTGTCATGCCCGGCTCGTCCGCTCCTCCTGTGTGCCACGCCCCCTGATTAACCACGTGTTTTCTCCCGATTGTACCCAGCTGTATCTAGTTAATTTGCTCAGTCCTGTGTATTTCAGTCCGTGTCTTACCCGAGTCCTTTGTCCGTCATTGATGTCAGTTGATGTTCGTGCCCTCGTCCCTGAGATTAAACCCCTCGTTTGCCCTGATTCTCGGCTGTCTGCCTGCTTCTTACCCGCCTGCCCGCGATCGCTGCCGTCTCCCGTGACAAAATGTTAATGATGCATTGATTAGCCATAGGAGTTGTGTTATAAAAAGATATAGGTCTATTGGATGGTTGGTGCAAATGTTTTACTAACTTTAGAAGAGATTTTGAAATGACTGGGCTGCCACACTTTGACGGACAAAATATTATAATTCTAGACCAAGATGAAGATCATTTGAACATCATTTTCTTTGACAGCCCAAGACTTTTGTACAGTTTTGTATGTGTCTTTTATACTGGTCATAATTTGTTTAAATACATGATTAATAAATTGATACTTTACAAAACATTTCATATTTTTCTGAAATTGGTAATTATTAAAAATGAATTTCACAAACTTAAATGGTTTGGCTGCGATGGGCTGGCCCCCCATCCAGGGTTGTTCCCGTGCCCATTGCTTCCGGGATAGGCTCCGGACCCCCCACGACCCAGTAGGATAAGCGGTTTGGAAAATGGATGGATGGATGGATGGTAATTATTAAAAATGAATTTCACAAACTTAAATGGTTTGGCTGCGATGGGCTGGCCCCCCATCCAGGTTTGTTCCCGTGCCCATTGCTTCCGGGATAGGCTCCGGACCCCCCACGACCCAGTAGGATAAGCGGTTTGG
Organism: Brienomyrus brachyistius; assembly: GCF_023856365.1. Lineage (NCBI taxonomy): Eukaryota > Metazoa > Chordata > Actinopteri > Osteoglossiformes > Mormyridae > Brienomyrus > Brienomyrus brachyistius. Next base: position 47,586 of record NW_026042529.1, on the reverse strand, counting down.
AAAATGGATGGATGGATGGAGGGATAAATGGTTTGGAGTTTTTAGGTCACCCCTCCTCGTCAGAGCCCACCAATCAGGGACTCTTTAAAAGAGTGATGTAATCGGGAACGCCCACTTTTCAATCTGCAGTACAAATACACCAGCTTGTCTCTGCTAACAACAGCCTGTGAATGTCAGTTAAGGAGGAAACAGTACCACATACATATTGGCCAACATCAAATGAAAATGTAACACACGAAAACAGGACTGCCCACTTATCACTCTGCGTAAAATCACACCAGCTTGTCTGAGCTGACAGCAGCCTCACATATCAGCTAAGGAGGAAGACGGCATATCAAAAGTAAAAAGAAAGACACCATCAAATGAAAATATCCCTGTGTGATCTATTGGTTTCTGCTTTCACTCCCATTAAATGACAGTAAGTCTAGTTGGTGTCCGTGGTGCTGAAAACCTGGATCAGTAAATTCCAAATGAAACTTCTTTACCTGATTTAACTGTAACTCACTTATTTTGTTGGCAATGATGCTTTGTTGAGTCTAGAAAGGCGCAAAGTGGGTTTCAGATAAATTAAATGAAGTAGTTTTGCTTAAAAACCAAAAAGCTTTGAACAATCAGTTCAGCTTTGGACTGTAGTGCTTCACAAAAGTAAAATCCATCCAGTTAAATCTCTTTATCCCCAAGTCAAGAAGATATCAAATGCAGAAGCACATTGTGGGAGATACAAGGTGCAGACACATTAAAAGCACTTTTTTTGTGTGAACATTATAAAACAGATTGATACACATTAAGCAGTTTGTAACTTTACATCCAGACCTACATCAGTCAGAAAAAGCAGGCGATGACCATCCCATCCAGCAGCTTCATCTCTGATTGTACAGAATCCCATGTCAGCGTAACTTCTGAAGTCATGACTAAACTAATTTCCAGCTCTGCCTTCAGTTTCATCTGTTAAATTAAATTAGGAACTAAACTAAACTAGGAGGGAAATATAGTCAAGCTACTTAAGTAGCCGAATTTTGTGTATCCACTAGAGGGCAGCCACACATAGATTCCCTTATGAATGGTTCTGATGCTTCCGGAAAGCACTGCACAAAGACCCAGGTATGCCAGTGAGGAACGGATAAAGAGCAGACGGATCCAAATACTAGCTGTAATATATAGTATTTTCAATGAATTTAAACAAATTAATATAACAGTGTCAGAGTATCAGATCCATGTGACTTTTTATGATTGAAGAACTTTGAAAGCCTGAATATAACTGAGGAGGCCCACGGACCCCATTATGTGTGGAACATCATTGTGGTGCTGAGAGAAACACAGGACTGCTGATAAGACCCAGATGAAGTGAATTACCTGACTTTGCCCCCACCCATCCCCCCCCCCAGGATACCCCCACCCCTGTCATACAGACACCTTCCTAACGGACCTCTTGATTTGTGCTGATCCACACATATGAAAAGGACCTACTGCAGTGACATTTTAAAACTGTATAAAACATAATAAAGACTGAAATAAAGGCCTGAGGTCAGACCCTCTGTATGTAGCACACAGTGTTTCTGCAGAGTCTCACACTCACATCCTGTATGACGACTTTTCTGCTTTTCAGAATAAGTCTGATTTCACTGCTCTTTGCTCATTTGCAATATGAGGAAGTAACAGTTTAGAAAAGAACTAGACTTATTTGATTAATTTGTTTGTAGTTTAAATTCTGTGAGCATGAATGATTCACTGTGAAGACCAGCTATCAATAATTTTGCTATGAAATCATGTTTCTAAAATGATAAGATTCTAGATGAAATCAAAATATTTATTCCTGGTAAGAGCACGACAACAGCAGCATCAAACTGTTTTCCTTTTTACAGACAAGAAATAGACAGGAAATGCATCAGTGCACAAACAGTTTATGAAAATCAAAGATAGATGGATGATTTTTAAACATTTAAAACCCACAAAAAGGGAGGCAGTGAGGTTAAGGAGAGTCAGGAAGTCAGTGTCAGTCTCCACAGATCTGAGGTCAGCGATACACACATAAGGCTCCTCTGATGCTCCTTTTCATCCTCTTCTTCACTGATGGGCCTCCAGGTGAGGATCACTTACTCTGGGACTCCACCATTCAGCGTAGTTAAGATGAAGATACATTTTGCACAATATACTTACTACATCTGTTTGTTTATATTCATATTGTTCCATGAAGTTTGATCACTTCCCGATTATAGTCTGTGGTGGTAGCATGTTGACTGACTGATTTTAGAATTGACTGCAGTCTTCTTTGTGTCCACTATGTGGCAGCAGTATAAAGGAAATATCTTATTCTGTCACAGCTGCTGGTGTGTGTAAAAATTCACATACTCTGATAACAAGTAATTCTGCCTCCAACTGTTTGTCAGGGACCTGGGCAGGAATGAATTACATGCCGACTGTACATACAACAGAGATAGGCTCCTGGGAGAACTTTGCCAGAAGTTGAAACACGACTTTAAGAATGACACTGATACAGAGTACTCAGCTGTTTGGTTGAAACTAAATCTTGGTCTGGATTTTTACATTCTGGACCTGAACTACCCACTGCTGCACTGACCCCCACCTTCTTCTTTTTTTTCCCTTTGTCCTGTCCGGCAGCTTTAGCAGAATCATGGTCTGAATGCACTGCTGTGACAAACATGTTTGCTTTACCATGAGGGGTTCTATAAACTCTGTATAGGCCTCTCATGTTGATCGATTTCATTTTTTAAATTTAAAAAAATTATTTATTTCATTTTTAGGCGGCATGGTGATGCAGTGGGTGAGCTGGCCGAAGAGGATGGACAGATTAGGAGGGAAAAAAAGAAGGAAAAAGAAGAAAGGAGCAAGTGAGATGAAATGAAAGTTTTTAGCGGGTGTCTCTAACTTTGCTCTGCCATTGCATGCACACCACTTCCAGGGCCAGCCTTGCTCTCACGCTGATATACTGTCAGATTATGCACATCTTATATGTTGTTTTAACCCTTAGCGTATTAGTAAAGGCTGTTTTGTACTTACTTGATGTGATGGTCCACTTTACTGTGGCCTTGAGCCACATTAGAAATTTATTTCTGATATATTTAACTTAATCCTCATTTTTCTTTTGCCCATGAGCACGAAACAGCTAAATAATTAGCATGATGCAGAAGTTATTCTCAGACAGGCACTTAATCTAAAAAGCAGAAATGTCATCATACACGATGTGAGGGTGAGACTGCAGACACACTGTGTGCTGCATACAGAGGGTCTGACCTCAGGCCTTTGTGTCAGTTGTTATTATGTTTGATTTGTGATTCTCACCTGGAGGCCCATCAGCGGATGAAGAGGAGCATCAGAGGAGCCTTATGTGTGTCTCACTGACCTCAGATCTGAGCAGACTGGCACTTACTTCCTGATTCTCCATAACTTTGCTGTTTCTCTGTCTTTATCTGTTACTCAGAAGTCCTGAAGTCCAATGAAAAATCCGCTTTCTCCTGTCTATTTGGCTGATACAAGTTCTGCTCACTTCTGCTTGGGTTGCATGGATCACCAGCCACTTGTCACCAACTAACAGACCACAGCCTACCTGACCAATGTCATAACTGGTGCACCTAGGTATAAAATTTAGTCTCACTGTCTCCAAAAAAGGTCACTGTCTGGAACCCCATGGAACCACATTTTTGATTCCTTAGACAAGAGCATCCTGAGCAGCTGCATCACGGTCTGAATTGGGAACTGCCTCGCCTCAGATCATAAGACCAGCGGATAGTGAGGATAGCTGAGAAGATTATTAGAGTCTCTCTCCCCTCCATCATGGACATTCACATCACACGCTCCATCCGCAAAGCCACCAACATTGTGGATGACCGCACCCACCCCTCACATAATCTTTTCACTCTGGCATCTGGAAAAGCATTCAGGCCTCCACAACCAGACTCAGAAACATGGCGCCTGACTACTGAACTCTCAGGGACTGATCTGATACCACACACAACACACACACACACACAGCTGTGTAATTATATCTTCGTGGGGACTCTCCATTCATTTCTATGGGGAAAACTGTAATCCCAACATGACAACTTTAACCCCTACCAACCCCTAACCTTAACCATATGTAACCAAACCAAATACAAGACTTTTGGCATTTTTAGTTTTTTGACTGTATTTACAGATCTTTGTGAGTACCTGAAAATGCCCCCCAAAACATCAAAATAACAGGTTTTTGTCACATTGTGGGGGACATTTGGTCCCCACAATGTAATATACACCTACTCCACACACACACACACACACACACACAGATTAGGTATTTGAATCTTTGTGGAGATTCTCCATTCATTTGTATGGGCGTAACCCCAATCCTAACTATGGCAACCTTAAACATTGCAGTAGTTACCAAGCAGTAACAGTAAGCAACCAAACAAAATGCAAGACTTTTTGAATTATTCATTTGACTGCATTCACAGAATTTAATAAAATTCAGTATCTTACTTTCGGGACCGAAAACATGTCCCTACAAAGTCAAAATAACATGTTTTTATAGCACTATGTACATAACCACCCACCCAAACGCGCGCACACACACACACAAACAGGCCTACCTACAGTATACCCTCCATAGATTCCTGAATGAAATATCTGTAAAGCAGTTATTATGGCATGGCGTTTGGTTTGAACATGCAGTTTTTAAGAATATTGCGCTAATTCTAAACGAAAGACTGCACTAATTCTAAAATAGCTATATAAGAACTTTATTTACCATTAAATAAATTATAAATCAAACCAAAATTTAGTCTCTCAAAAAACTTGTATATGACATATCTTTGTTCACATTATGAGAAATTAAAAACACCAGGACACAGAATGTGAATAACAAGAACTATAGTGTTCTTTCTCAAAAGCGGACCTACCAACGTGGCTAAAATGCTAATTGCGTTCACCAGCTGTGGAAAAAAAACAGCGGGGCACCCCAAACATCGCGGTATTACGCATTACCGTAATACTGCATAGCAAAGACATAATGTCATAAAAAAATTACAGTCAGTATTTATAGACAGAACTGCGTGGTTTCCCATTGACAAGTAGATACATGGTTTACGGGCTTGAAGGCGGTTAGATCAACAAATCCAATCACGCTCAGCCAAAACAAGCAGGAGCTAAACATACTACTATTGATTGGTTCACCTTCAAATTCGTCCCGCCCTGACAATTAATTCTCGTTTTCATTCGTTGAAAATGGCGTCAGTACATATCTTCATCCTTTCGACCAATGAAAAATTTCGCTGGTTTCCATAGAAACAAAATCAGTGCAGTTTGAACATAAACTTTCTGACAGAGCGATGGCGCAGCGGTGAGAAGCATCTCTTCCTATGTTTCTTGCTATTTCTTCAGATTATGTTTTGTTAGCATAGTTAATTATATATTTCATTGTATGTCGTGATATAGTTCATGCAAATATTGCCGCAAAATATAATTGAAATATATTTAAAATTAGTAGCTTAAACTGTAGATGCTGTGGCCATTTTTCGTAATGTGATTGTTTATATTTAAATTGTAAGAGAAAATAATTGTGTTAAACTTAAAAACAACAAGCCTTATGGTTGATATGATTGGTTTTACTCATCCGGTCTGTCGTAATGCGTTTCATCTGAAGATGTTATTCTGAAAAGAGCCCCTATACGTTTACTTTTTAAATGTCCCATGTTGTTGAAGTAAGATTAACCGTTTGCTGGGTTCATTACCATGGCGATGTTATAACGTACCGAAGCAGCGTCCTGATTTCGCCAGCGTTACTGTATAGGTTGTGAAACAGTTTTAGCAATTTGGCCGCTTCTATCGGAGTAGCCTCGATGCCACGAGCAGCCAATGAAGGCTCCATCCCTTTCCATAGGCATTCTTGGTGAATAGCATTTAGCAAATGTCTGGAGTACGTTGAAAATACACAGTGTCTAGTTTGGCTTTGAGAGTATCACAGACGGCTAGTTAATTATGTTAACCAGAATGAAAATTCCGAAAGCTGTTTCCTGGACCAACGACCAGCACTGGGGAGCCTGGGACCTGTGGGACGAGGTGATCGACTGGGGAGAGAGGAAAGGTTTGGAGGAGTGCTCACCAGCGACACCCCCCACTGTCCAGGCTGGGGAGGTTATGGGGGGACTGGGAGGTGTGACGGACTGGTGTAAGGGAGGGGAGGGTGTGAGAGTGATAGGCAATGCTGGCATTGTTTCTGAGACTCTTCAGAGAGGAAACTGGCGGTGTAGAGATAGATGTGGGTCTGGTATAGATAGAAGATGTAGAAGTGGTGGAAAATTAATATTAAAGTTGAGCTTGTAGAGCTCTTGACACAGAGAAGAGCCAAAATACAAGGAAGATGAAGCTGTGGTTCTTCTGCTGCTGTTTGGGGAACATTAAATGTTTGAAACAGTATCAAAGATAATGAATTAAGTGTGCTAAATTTTGAGATGTATAGTGGAATGTTTATTAACAATTGTTAATGTGGCGCCCCTGAACCCCCTCGGTTGGCCGCCCCTGCCGGTTGTGTGGGGTCGGGGATGAGGACTAATCGGGGCCAGTCGGGGATCTGGCCCCGGTGCCGGGGGGGGCCCACTCCTGCACGCCCTTATTGCTCCCCTGGGCCGGACATCACATTTCATACAACACTAGAGCTTTGAGGGGCAGTGGGGAGGTTTTACTTGCACATTAGACACCACATGACACTAGGGCTGAGGAGGTGGGTATAGGCAGGTGGGGTTCTGCCGTCTGCCAGCGGTGGGGTGCCCGTGCCTCGACTGTTCACCTGCTTTTTGCACTTTAGTTATATACACAGTCCATGCTACATTAGGGCCTTGGGGTGCAGGGAGGGGGATGGGGGACTCTGCCATCTGCCAGTGGTGGGGCCCTCATACTCGATCTGCACCCACTAATTTTAATGCATTGTAGACATAAACACACAACTCTCTCACACTTGTACATGCACACTTCACATTAACATGGGACGGGGAATCAGTGGGGGCTGAGGGGTCCCCCCTAACTCTCTGTCTCTGGCCCTGCGCGTGTGGGGTGGCCCAGCAGGTAGAAGATGGCCCTGGCCGGTGTGGGCCGTCTCCTCTTGTGGGCTGCAGGCTGGGTGGTCCTTGGCTCTGCTGCGCCGTGGTGGGGCCCTGGCAGGCGGTCCGGGGTATCTAGGGATGCTCTGAGCCCTTCTAGGCGAATTGTAGGGTTCGGTCTGGGCTGGGCGGGGGGTCTGCCGCTCCCCAGTTGACGCAGGTCCGCTCCTGGGTGGTGGGGGGGGGGGTGCACTTTGTTTGTATGGGTCTCCCTTAGATCATCCTGCAGTGTCGGGGAGGGGGGGGACGTGCCGGGTCGCTACAGTGGGCGGTGATCCGTCCTGCCGGGGAGCGGACTGGGGGGACCGTCCGCCAGGGGAGTGTTCCCGGTTGATGGGGCCCTTTGGCCCTGGACCCGCTTCCCTCGGTGGAGGGCTTGCGGGAGGGACTGGGGGGCTCGCTGTCTGTCCCCCCTCTGCGGACCTCCTTTTACAGGGGTTGGGCCCCCCTTAGTCCCTCGTAGGCTCCCTCTCGGGTTGGGCGGGTGGTTGTCTTGTGGACATATGGCCATGGGCCGTGTGTTTCTTATGGTTGTTTGTACTCTGTATTCCCCTACACTTTATTTTCTCCATCCCACCTTTACATCTCCAGCCCGCTGTTCCTGGGAAAAGCCACCTGCCAATCATCCTTGGAGCAGCAGTCATTCTCAGGATCTCCTACATCACAGATCACCTAATAAACACAGGACCTGTCGACGACTGGAGAAAAGGAGAAACGCTGAAGCACACTGGGCATTTTGGAAGCATTTCATCATAATAAATTACCTTTGCCTTTACAGTTTCTGTGTACAGTTTCATTATAGTAAATTGCACTTAGTTGTGATTACTCAGTTACAAAGACAATGGGTCACTCTATAATGGGTGATGGTATGCTTTTAGCTGTGCTTCCACAGGTTGTATCTGCCTTAGTAAATGACTAAATGTCTTTTTCACAAGTGATTTTGATTATGTTTGTAGAATTAAATTAAAGGTAAACCTGTACATTGGTTAAAATAACATCTGACTGCTACAATAATACATCATACAGCGTCTTTTGTACTAATGTGCTACCTTGAGACATTCAGGTTGTATAATGAACAATTTTAATAAGAATTGTGTTAAGTAATTAACTTTCAAAATCTATCAATACCATGCAAAAGTGTAAAGTCAAATTTATGAGATACTTATTACAATAAACGGAAGTAGTCTGTACCCATTTAAAGAGGCTTTACATCATACAGCTTCTTATACTGGTCTGGTTGGTGGGTATAAAGGATCAATTAGAAATCTTCCTCCTCCAAATGTATCATATCATTTCATGAGTTTTGGTAGAGTGGGGGTAGCAGGATAATAATAGGATTTACTGGTTATTTTTGATACGATAAAATCGCAAGACGCAGAAAAATAAAAATTTGTGTATGGTCAGAATTATCAGTGGTAGGAGATTTTGTCCCTACTACCATCTGGGAAAAGAACATTCTGGTGCTTATCTGTGAAGAAGCAATTTCAGGAGATATAAATCCTTGCAAAAAGTAGTCTCCCACTCTATAAATAGGGTGCAATTTGTTTTTTCACGCAGTGGAAATGGAAATGTTTTTTTAATGTTGATGACGACTGTAACTGGTCAAAAGGTGGCGCCAAAGATCCCCAGTAATGCATCGCCCATTAATGTACAGATATCCCCCTGCCTCACCATGCATGACTCCTCCAATGGTGCTGATGTTTAACAGTACATTCATCCTAACTATACAATTTGATATCTGGTATCGTCCTGTCAGTTTTAACCCATTTCTAAGTCCCGTATGGTTTAGGTAGCTTTTTTTCCAAAATGATGACCATGAAATTCAGCACATATAACAAATATTGAACTATAGGCATTAATTGAAATGCTCTCTCTCACAGACACACACATATTAGATGTCTATGTCTTTGAAATTGTTTAATACGAATTAATCTGTTTTATAATGTTCACACAAAAAAAGCTTTTGTGTTCACATTTTACAACCCCAAATCAGAAAAAGTTGGGATGGTATGTAAAATGAAAATCAAACTGAAAACAGCACTTTGTTAAATTATCTTTGACCTGTATTACATTGAAAACAATACAACAGCACATTATTTAATGTGTTCCTCGTGAATTTCATTGTTCTTTTTCAAACACGTATTCCAATTTTGGTTCTTAGAACACATTTCAAAAAAAGTTGGGACAGTAAAGCATTTAGTACTTTGTAATGTCGCCATTCCTTTTCACAACACTTAAAAGACATTTAGGGACTGAAGACACCAAGTGATGTAGTGTTTCAGGTGTAATTTTGTCCCATTCTTCCTGCAAACAAGTCTTAAAGCGGACAACAGTACGGGGTCTTCGTTGTCACATATTGCGCTTCAAAATGAACCACACATTCTCTATTGGAGACAGGTCGGGACTGCAGGCAGTCAAGTACCCATACCCTCTTCCTCCACAGCCAGGACTTTGTAATGTGTGCAGAATGTGGTTTCGCATTGTTTGTTGAAAAATGCATGGGCGTCCCTGGAAAAAATGTCTTCTTGAAGGTAACATATTGTGCTCCAAAATCTCTATGTACTTTTCAGCATTAATGGTGCCATCACAGAACTGCAAGTTACCTTTGCCAAGGGCACTGACACAACCCCATACCATGACAGACCCTGGCTTTTGGACTTATTGCTGGTAACAGTCTGGGTGATCCTTTTCTTCTTTGGTCTGGAGCACACGGCATCCATTTCTCACAAAAAATACCTGAAATACTGATTCATCTGACCACAGTACACGTTTTCACTGTGTGATGGTCCAACTCAGATGCGTTCTGAGCCCAGAGAAGCCGACGGCGCTTCTGGACACTGTTAAGATGGGGCTTGCTTTTGGCACAGTACAGTTTTAACTGGCATTTGTGGATGTAACTACGTATTGTGGTACTTGACAAAGGTTTGCCAAAGTAGTCATATGTGGTCATATCGCTTATAGATGAATGACGATTCTTGATGCAGTGGGATGCTGAGGGATCGGAGATCACGGTAGTTCAACTTAGGCTTGCTTCCTTGTCCTTTACGCACTGAAATTGCTTCAGATTCCTTCAATCTTTTAATTATGGTATGCACTGATGAAGGTGAAATATCCAAATCTCTTCCTGTCGTTCTTTGAGGAACATTGTTTTTAAACATTTCAATAATTTTCTCACGTATTTGTGCTGCTTTTGTACCAAATCATAATTACAATCACCTGTTGACATCACTTGTTTCAAATCACATCATTATTTAACCAATTTACCTCACTACTGGCCCTAAATCGCTCCTGTCCCAACTTTTTTGGAAATGTGTTGCAAGAACCAAAATTGGAATACGTGTTTATTTTGAGGAAAACAATGAAATTCATGAGGAACACATTAAATAATGTGATGGGGGTAACACAATAAATTCAAGATTTTTATTTGTCGTACAAATGTAGTGGTACACTGGCAGCGAAATGAAATTGTCGTTACTCCAGTCGGTGTAATAAACACACTAGTAAAAGGACATCAAAATTAAACAACGTGAATTAACTGAAACTACAGAAAGATAATAAGAAAATATAACAATAAAAGGTATATAAAAAGTAAAGATGAAAATGTATAAAAAATATGTAGAAATGTTTAAAGTACAGATTGTAGTTATAGCATATTTTAGCTTTTAATCTGTGATGTTAATGATCCTACTGGCCGGGGGTAGAAGCTTCTCCTCGGCCTCTCAGTCCCGGCCATAAGGCCCCGGGGACTTATGCAGGGCGGCAGTTCTGTCCTGGTGATTCTCTGGGCGCATCGTATCACCCTCAGCGGGACTCGGCGGCCCTCAGAGCTGGAGCTGCCATACCGAGCAGTTATGCTCCCGGAGAGCACAGATCCCACATTGCCGCTGTAGAAGGTTTTTTGTGGCACAGACGAGAGTCTGTATTTCCACAGCTGCCTCACATGATACACTCACTGTCAGGCTTTCAGCACTAAAGTTACAGATTACTGGGTGGCCGAGAGGTCTGTGAAATTTGGAGGGTCAGTAGCTTGCCTGGGAAGCCTTAGCATTCAGCGAAAACTGAACAGAGAGCCCTGTAGCAGGGTTGTCTAATTTGTTTAGCTGGCTGGCATAAGATTTTCAGTTTGAAACAAGTATGCACACAGATTTACATGTACGTAACAGTTTTATTACCTTGTAAATAGTTTGCAGGGTTTTCAAAGTACCCCAGTGCATTTGATATAGCGAATTTTAGGTTTATAATGAAATAATATAGATTTGCCCTAAGATTTAATAAGATTTCTTGCGTGAGCGTGAGAGTCTGAAGGTGTGAGTGTCACACCAGATGGGTGAGAGCTGGCAACCCTGGCTCTGTTCAGTAGCCTCAGAAATTCTTTCGAACTTTCCAAACACAGCTGATGGAAATCAATGGACGCAAAGGTTCTCAGTGACCATTTTAGCTTGTTTTTAGACTAAAGGCCTATGATGGATCTTTGGAATGTTGCGGAGATACGAATGCTGAGGACAGCATACTTTGTGCTGTGAGTGTTATGTTAACCATGTAAACAAAGAGGAAGTACACAGTCCAACCAGATACTATATTGAAATGCTAACAAGTTTTTAAATATTTTTATTCAAGTGACTTTAAGTCTGGATAATGTTTTTAATGGTTGGAAACGTGTGTATTACTGTATAATTAAATAATTAAACTTCTGAAATGGCCGCTCAGTGCAGGAGGAGGCTGCAAACCTGAAGAGGCACACAACCGTATGGGTGGGGCAGGGGATCAATGGTGTGAGGTAGAGGACCAGGGCAGTGGGATTGCAGTGGCACAAGGGCAACCGTGTGGTCATCATGGGCTCCTCCAATGGCAGCTTCAGGTAAGTCGCTCTGATAAACCCCGTTAGACTCCAGTGAAGTGAGTGAGGCTGCAGCGCTACACTGGAGGGGACACATGTGGGCTCAGGGGCCCATGTGACTGTAGCAGAGGAAGGGATCTCTAGCTGATGTGGAGGTACAGGCCCAGTGGCAGTAAGGGGTGGGCAGTCAGCTGCAGAGGCTGCGGGGCCAGCGGCCCCACTGTACACATGGACCGCAGGGAATCTCAGCATGTTGTGCCCAAAGTCCAGCACACATGCCGTGCTCCGGGGGAAATTCAGGCCCAGGATGGAGGGATCGAGCATGTCAGCCATCCACATAGTTACTATTCACAACTAAACCCCCCATGTCAAAAGGGAACAACCCCGTCCCTCTTAAAGGGGCCAGGTCACCAGTCATTGTTCTCACCTGCACCAATGTCAGTTCTAGACAGTGTCTGGTCTCACCAGGGTTGCAGTGGAACCTGTATGGACTAGGGCAGTACATGCGACTCACATCACTATGGTGGGTATGTGACAGAAGTTGCCTCTGTGAGTCCAATCCGTAGTCACCACCTCTGCAGCAGGTGGCAGCAGGGCCACCTCCCCGGTGTCAACAAGGAAGTTCCGGAAATTAACCTTGTTGGCCCACATCTTCCCGGCTATGCGTGCCCTTGGCGGAACCCTGGGTGGCGGTGAACTTGGGACACTGTCTGAGGATTGAGGGGTGGGGGGGGGGTGCTGCTGCCTGTCAGCCTACAGGCAGTCTGCCTCCAGGAAGTAAACCTGAGGGCCTGGGTCCTCCAAGCCCTTTGGCGTTTACAGCTTGGTTGATTTCTCCCGCCTCGTTCCCCGCCACCTTGCTGCCCACAATTTCTCTCTCCAAAGCCAGTTCCAGGGCCTCGTCTAGGGACGCAGAGGGGTTGGCTGTGTCTGAATGTGAGCTATCTGGGGTTAAGTGTCTAGATAAACTGATCCCTGGCCAGTTCACTCTGTACTGATAGAGCCATGTGAGCACAGACACGCCTACACAACCCCTTGATATCATTAAGCAGGATGCAGAGAGACTCATTTGACTCAGTCCCTGCACCTATTGTTTAACTGAGAGGGCAGAAGTCCTCACACTGCCCACAGCGATTCTGCAGGGCACTGACCAGTGTCTCATCCAGGGGCTCAAGCAACCAGCAGTGTACACCTCAGAAAAACATGTGTGACAACCCTGAGGACCTGCTTGCATACCACAATGGTATCCCATCTCCCCTTGCTCTTTGAAGGGGTACCACCCATCCAGTATAGTTATCACTGGGCTATCACAATGTCATCACAATACTAAAGACTGAAACAAAGCCGTGAGGTCAGACCCTCTGTATACAGCACACAGTCTCACCCTCACATCCTGTATGACCACATTTCTGCTGTTCACATGGCATTTCTCCAGCTTCCATTGCCCTGCAATGGACTGACGTGCTGTTGAAGGTCTACCTCACTTTACACTTTGCCCATGTCTTGTGTGTATACCCTGTCCGCTCCTAACGTGTATTTAGTTTGTGTAAATCTATCACTGCATCTGCATTTCGCAGTTCAGCTTCTGACAACATTGTGTTTCCCATCTGTGTATTTGGGTTCGGTGCTTGTTGGGTGCCTGTCGTGGTCCTTCAATTTACAATTGTACGCGGGGCATGCTGGGATATGCGCCCCGCCGGTGTTACACTAGTATAAAAAAAGGAATCTGGTCGAGTTTGTTCATTGACCAAATTTAGTTTTTGCGAACCAAATTGTTTGTAGGCCAAAGCATTTGTGAACTGCAAGCACTACTGTACTAATGATAAATTTGTATGAAAAAATGGAGACAATTTCTGAGATACCAGAGCGATCCGTGTATCTCATCAATAACACAGTAAAAATACACATTAGCGCCAATTCATCTTCTTTATTCATCATGAATATTTTAATTCATTAATGCAGGAGTCTGTGATAAATCGCTATCAGCATTTGGTTTATAATGGCCAATTAATGATAACTAAAAAGAAACAGAGAGACTGAAGACAGAACTTTCAACCATGATATGAGTGCTGTTGCTGCATAATTTGTCCACCAGGGGTCACAGCGCAACCCCCATCTCGGCAAGATGGATGACTTGAAATATGTTTCTATATCAAGTTGAATTATTTTTATTTCTATAGCACATTTAAAAACAATCTATGTTGTGCCAAAGTGCTGTAGGTCAAAATAATATAAATATATAGTAAAAGTAGAGACATTGGCCAATGTTACACAATGTTACACAAAAAATAATCAGAATCAGACTGTGGTTTATTGCCAAGTAGGTTGACCCTACAAGGAATTCTTTTTGGTATAATGGTGCTCCATGGAAAAACAAGACTAAGCAACAACCAAGTTCAAAAAACAGTGCAAAAGTTATACAATAATCTAGTAATAAATATAAAATCACTATAAATGTTAAATACATGATGTGCAAAGCAGAATAGTCAGATTAAATAGATAAATAAAATGTGTTCCTGTGTGTGCAGGGTCAGTACAGAGATGCATCTAATAAGAAGCGGTGTAAGGCTGAATTAGCTCCGAGACGGACTGGGGACCTATGCCATGTATCGCCTTAGAAAGAAATAAGAAATCTTTAAACTGTATTCTCAGAAATTCTCAAAACTTAACAGGTAGCCAATGCAATGCAGCCAACACAGGGGAAATTTGGTGTCTATTTTTTGTTGAGAGCCTGGTAGCACCGTTTTGAACAAGGTGTAGTCAGAATAAAGATGCTTCTGGTAAACCTGGGTACAGAGAACGGCAGTAACCCAATCAGGATAAAAGCAGGAGTAACTCTCCAGGTCTTTGGCTGAAAGGTGTGGTTTAAGCCAGGCTATTGAACTCAGCTGACAGAAACACCCCTTCACAACAGCATTTATTTGTTTATCAAACTCAGTGATGAATCAAAGATGACACCAAGATTTTTAGTATGTGACTGGAAGTTTTCTGAATGAGGCCCTAATTGTTCTCTGAGATCATGAACAGTGACCAAAACTCATTACCTCTGTCTTGTTTTCATTAATCTGGACGAAAGTCATTGCTGTCCTGTTCTTAATATCCTCCAGACAGTTAGAAAGGGCCACCAGAGAGCAGCAGTCACCAGGTTTTAATGGCAGATAGAGCTGCGTATCACCAGCATAGCAATGATATTTTACATAATAACGTTCACAAATAGAGCCCAAAGGAAGCATGTATAGAGGGAATATGAGAGGGCCTGTATCACAGGACTGGATATGTTTACAAATAAGGCCATAGTACTGAAGGGGTGTGGCCATCCCACACAGTGACAAGCCCATTCATTCACCTCATCTAGGCCTTTTTTTTTCCAACAATATCTTTATTAAAATTTAAAAAAATACAGAAATTACAGAAGTTTGAGTGCTTCCACATCGAAAGGAGCATCCAAGGCAACTAAATTATTGTATAACAATCAATCAACCTTCCTTGCAAATCAGACATTTAAAAGATGATAGAAAAATATTTAGGTGGAAGTACAAAATATGACCTGTAAATAATAACTTAATCAAATAAAAGAAAAACACAAAGCCCAAAAAAACCCCCAAAAAACATAAAAAATAAATAAATAAATAAATAAATAAATAAATAAATAAAAAACCCCAACAACAAATAAGTTTCTCTATTTTCCAAGGGTTGCTCAACTCCACCTCAATTGTACTGTTCTGTATTGTTCAAAATTACAAACTCAAATTTTTTTAGTTTAGGAAGCTGCAGAGGGCCGACATCAATTACATCTCATCTGCCTCATTCACAATACTACTAAGATCCACATTTTCCATATATTGCATAAAGGGACCCCAAATGTTTTGAAAAAGTGACAGTTTTCCCTTGACAATGTAAGTAATTTTCTCCATAGGTAAAGTTGTGGACAGTTCCTTTATCCAGTTAATGAGTTTTGGTTTACTGGTCTTCCTCCATGAGAGTGCTATGACTCTTTTTGCTAACAGTAGACATAAGTCCATGGCGGTAATTATCTTTCTAGACATAAGATGTCCATCAGGATATAAACCTAAAATAAATAGTTTAGGGTCAAGATCTAATTGTATACCCAATATAGTATCCAGAGCTTGTTTGATCTCTTTCCAAAACAATTGTACTTTATTGCATTCCCAGATACAGTGGAAGAATGTCCCTTTCTCCTCTCCACACCTGAAACACAAGTCTGGGCTATCACCATTATACTTATTAAGCTTTTTTGGAGTCACATATGTCCTCATTAGCCAATTATATTGCAGTACTTTAAGACGGGTACTGGTAGTTTGTGTTTGTGCTTCAGCACATGCCTCCTCCCAGTCTTCGGAGGATAAGTCCTCCTGTAAGTCTTCCCTCCAGGCATTAAGTTTCCCTAAAGAAGATTCAGGGGAACCCTCTACTAATATATTATATAGTTTGGAGATTATTCCCTTTCCAAAGCAATCTTTTTTCATTTCTGTTTCCAATGTGGATAACGGAGGGATTGACAAGCATTGATTTTGAGATAATCCAATAAAGTTTCTCATTTGTAGATATTTAAATCGATGTTTGCATGGAATATCATACTTGGCAATCAACTCCTCAAATGACATCAAAGTCTCATCCTCTGATCCCATGAGGTCCCCTATTGTCTTTAAACCTTTGTCAGCCCACTTCCTAAAACCAGGGTCTGCTCTGCCTGGAGGGAAAAAATGATTACCCCATATTGGGCTGAAGCGTGCGAGAGAGGTGGATTCACCCAGATATTTCTTAACCTGATACCAGATTATAATCATATTTCTGACTATAGGATTTTTTGTCTTTTTTTTCAACATTTTGACTTTTGCTGAATATAGGTATTGGGGAAGGGGAAGAGGTACCGAGCAGTTTTCAATATTCATCCAAGGCGGGAGGGATTTATCTGTAAAATAATACATCATAGTCCTCAATTGAGCTGCCCAATAGTACCAAAGTGGATTGGCACATTTGAGGCCTCCTCTTTCATACGGTAAGTACAAGAGTGATAAACGCAGCCTCGGTCGTCTATTATTCCACAAAAAACGTACAAACATTTTTTTCAGGTGTGAGAATAAATTAGCAGGAGGTGACAATGGAATGTTCTGGAACAAGTACAGAAGTTTGGGCATTATGTTTAGTTTAAGAACATTAATTCTTGCTATAAGTGACAAGGGCAAGGGTTTCCATCTATCTACAGATGAGATGATGGAATTTATCATAGGGGTGTAGTTAGCTCCAACAATGTCTCTCAAACATGGCACTATCCTAATCCCGAGATAGGTAAAACAGTCTACCATTTTGAATTGGAAAGAATTTCCGGCACTTCTTCTCTCTTCTGAGTTAAGTATCATTAATGAAGATTTTTCTTTGTTCACTTTATATCCTGATATCCGTCCAAATGTGTGTAATAAATCCAACAAGGCTGGGATAGAATCTTTCAGTTTTTCCAAAAAAAGGATGACATCATCTGCAAATAAAGCAATTCTATGTTCCTGTTGATTTACTGATAAACCAGTTATGTTTTTATGAGACCGCACCGCAATGGCAAACGGTTCAATTGCTAAAATAAACAATAAGGGGGACAAAGGGCACCCTTGCCTACATCCCCGTTTAATTTCAAATGGTTTAGATATAATTCCATTTGTCAGTATTTCAGCATATGGTTCATTATATAGAAGTCTAATCCACCGACAGAAATTATCCCCACAGCCAAATCTTTTTAATATTTCAAATAAGTAGGGCCACTCAACTCTATCAAAGGCCTTTTTGGCATCCAGTGATAGTAAAGCATTGTCTGTTTTTCCTTCCTGATTATGAAGAATATCCAACACTCGTCTCACATTATGAAATCCCTGTCTACCTGCAATAAACCCATTCTGGTCACAGGGAATTAGATCAGGTAAGAATCTCTCCAGTCTTCGAGCCAAAATTTTACAAAGTATCTTTAAATCCACATTAAGAAGACTTATTGGTCTTAGGTTTCCACATTTATTGCACGGTTTACCTGGTTTGGGTAGTAAAGTTATCAGAGCTCCTCTTAATGAAGCCGGAAGGATTCCCTTCTCAAATGAATCCGCGAACATGTCAAAAAGAGGGGACAGCAATTTAGTTTTAAATTTCCTATAAATTTCTGTCGGCAGCCCATCTGGGCCTGGGGTTTTACCTGTTTTCAAATGATATATTGCTATAGATATTTCCTCCTTTGTTATAGGTGTATTAAGGTCTGCACTTATTAGTTCTGAAATGCTAGGTATCTGAAGGGTATCTAAGAAGAGATTTTGCTCTTGTCCCATATGTGTTATGTCTGAGCTGTATAGTTTTTCATAAAAAAAAAACTTAAAAGTTTCATTAATTCCTAGAGGGTCAACAATGATCTGTCCATCACTGTTTACAACTGAAGTAATGTTTTTCTCATTTTGTAATTGTCGGAGGCGCCAGGCTAATAATTTCCCGGGCTTTTCCCCTTGGTCATAGAATGATTGTTTAAGACGCAAAAGATGTGAGGCTGCTTTAGAAGCAGAAAGTTCGTTATACTGTGTTCTTAGTAATAAAAGCTTTTGATGGACTCTTGGACAAAAGGTTTGAAAGTATTCTCCCTCAAGCAGCTCAATCTCCGCCTCCAACTTTTTTGTTTTCTTATAAGTTTGGTTTGCTCTATAACTTGTAAAACTAATAATCTGACCTCTTACGTAGGCCTTAAATGCTTCCCACCTTGTGCAGGGTGACGTTTAATCCGTATTAGTTTCAAAATAAATATTTATTTGATTGTCTATTTTTGTTTAAATCTCCATCTAGGGGGATCTCTTTTTAGTCTTAAACCTTCATATATTAATGAGTTTGGCGAATGGTCAGATATTAAAATGCTATCGTAGTGACAATCCTTTATTTTGTACCTCATATTGCCAGAAACTAAAAAAAAAAAAAAAAAAAAAGTGTATTTGAGTAGCAGGAGTATTTTAAGACCTTGGGGTTCATATCCCTCCAAATATCCCTCAGATCAAGTTCTTTCATAAAATGTTGAATAGTTTGTCTACTTTTAGGATGCGAGAAATCAATACCTGAGCTCCTATCCAATTCTGGATTCAATGTACAATTAAAATCCCCTCCTATAATAAAGCTACCAGACAGAGATGATGCTGTCAAAAAAAGATTATGAAAAAACTTTGGGTCGTCAATGTTTGGAGCATAGATATTTATCAGGATTATTTTTTCCGTAATAAGTGTGCCCTGTAAAATAATATATCTCCCCGCCTTGTCTTTAATAACCCTTGTCACATGGAATGGTATAGATTTGTGGATCAAAATCATAACACCTCTTGCCTGAGAGGTGAAGGGTGCAGAATATATACTGCCCTGCCACCTCCTCCTAATCTTCGCCTCTTGACTAGACAACAGGTGTGTTTCCTGAAGTAGCATGATATCAGAGTGCATAGATTTCACCCTAGTCATTACTTGTTTTACCTTCTCCAGTTTTTGTAGTCCTCTGCAGTTCCAAGAAGAAATTTTAATTCTTATTCCACCAGACATAACACACAGCACTAAATGAGCTTCCCAACACATTTGAAATATTAAAGGATAGAGAAACAAATAACATCTGAATGTCAAAAACTACACCCACAACAATAAGTATTGAACATACCCCTTTAACTTGAACTTTGGTACCCATTTCCCTCCCCCTATATATACTGGTACCTGTCTAACAGCTAAAGGTTGTTCCACCCAAAAGTGAGGATCAACCGACTATGCCTAAACACCTTTCCCCCCTACCCCACCCCGCTACATAAACAGAAAAACTCGTTATTGGATACATTAAGAAAATTAGGCTACTAATAGTAGCTGTAAGCCTCTGGACCGATAAACAAATATAACAAATTGGCCTTTCTCTTTCACTCTTCTTTTAAAACTTAAAGCTCAGTAATTATTCCTTCATGCCAACACACAGCATGTCAATGATTACATTCTCAACCCAGTCCACTTTCTGACCTCAGAGCCTTCACAAAATTCTCCGCTTCACCTGGCTGGTTAAAGATGCGAGACTTTCCGTTGTATGTCACTATCAGTCGCGCGGGAGGAATCATGCCGTACCGGATCCCCATGGAGCGAAGCTGTTGTCTCACGGCGTTAAACTCTTTCTGTTTTCTGTGTACACCGGTCGCCAGGTCCTCATAAAATCTCACCGGACGGTTCTTGAAAAGAATCTGTCCCTTTGCCCTGGCAGCTCTTATCACGGTCATTTTATCCTTGTAATTTAGGAACTTCATGATCATTGTCCTCGGTGCAGCGGTGTTTGACGTATTCTTCTGGCCGATCCGATGAGCTCTCTCCAGCGTCAGAGCGGTATGTAGCGGTGCCAAGTTCAGAGCCTCCGGCAGCCAGTTTTCCAAGAAGACGCACGCGTCCTCTCCTTCCGCGCCCTCGGGCAGGTTAACAAGTCTCAAGTTAGAACGTCGCGATCTGGCCTCCAGATCCAGCACTTTGTCTTCGAGATCTTTGTTGTTATTTTCAAGAGTCCGTGCCTTTGCTTCCAAGGTGGTGATACTATCTTCTGCTGCAGATATCCGGGCCTCCGCCTCACCGACCCGTTTAGCACACTCATTAACATCCTTCCTCACAGTCTCTATTGCTGACAAAATACCGTCCAGTTTGGAGGAAAAATCCGATTTCAAGTTTGCAATAGCCGCCAGTACTGCGTCTAAGCTTTCGACCGTCTTTCCCCTCTCATTTGGCTTGTCAATTTTCTCCTCCATCACCTGACAGGTGTTGGTATTATTCTCGCTATCTTCACCACTAACATTAGCTTCACAGCTAGCCTCGGAGCTCGACTTAGAAGTGAAGTTAGACAATTTCGACTGAGTCGGTCTACTAATGTTTTTACCAAGTTTCTTTTGCGAGAGAGGCATCACTACTGGTCTTGTTCAACGTCCAATAAACGAGTATTATTCAGGATTTTACAGAAACATAGCGGAGCAGAAGTGGGCACGTCTTCTCAGCAAGCCGCCATTACCGGAAACCCTCATCTAGGCCTTTTACTAGGGATTTAAGGTCCTGGTTTTCCTCTCAGACCCTAGAACACACTGCCAGGCTCAGATTCCCGATCCCACATCCTGCTGAAGCCCTTCCCAAGATCAGACACTAGTTTTGTTTTCCTTGTTCTTATAGTAAAATGATGGTCTTTGACTTTTATACATTATCACTGTTCTGTTAATTACACATGACCTAATCTAAGTATTACACAAACCAAGCATAATTACTTAGAGATGTCATAAGATGGAAAATCCTTATTCAGTTAATTATTTTCCCCACAGGTGCTGACAGTGTGTCTACAGTGAAATGGGCCTGTGTACAGAGAGGATGATCTGTAACAATCCCATGTTCCTATGGTGACAGATATAAAACTCATGTGAAATACTGGTGCAGAGGGTATAATGTGAGGTCATGTACTCCCATAGTACACACTGACTCTCCACTGGAGGGTAAAGTGTGAGTCAGAGATGATCCTGACCAGCAAGTCTTCACTGTGACCATCAACAATCTGACAGCTGTAGGAATTATTAGCTCAGGTATATTTTAATATCTCCACCAATATGTTTTGAAATTAATTAACTTTTAATTAATTATTATTTGATGCTGATTAGTAACCAATTGTTATGCCGAATGGTCGGCTCCTCCAAACTCAAATGCGAATCCCAGTGAGTCTGTTAATGTGAGACTTAAATGGGATTCATTAATAACCCGTATCGCTTAATAACTTGGGTTAGTAGGCTCGTCCAGCGAGCTGGGTCACCAGGTAATGTAAACGATCGGTAGCGAAGCTCCCCTCACGGCCAATGAGAGAGAGTCTCGCGATATTTCAGGCGAGTTTGAGGTTTCAGAGCGTAGTAGGCAGATCGCAGAGGCAGGGACTATTGTGAGCACTCAATGACGGAGGCTGAAGTTGTGTAAAAAGACATACATTTATTCCTACAACTAACATAAGACAGACATTATACCTAACAAACAATAAACATGAAATAACGGAAAAGACACAAACGATGTAATCATGAAAATGCAGTGACCAGATTTAAAATGATTAACCTAAAAAGGGAAAAACTGTTCTGCAAAGCAAGCAGTTTGTAGGAATATAAACCTAAAGGAATATAGCAGGTGAATAGGACAGTTTAGGTTGTTAGAAAGGAAAGGAAGTTGGTTTACTTGGATGCAGGAAAGAGGGAGGTCTTTGCAGTTGGTTGCAGTGGCTGATGAGCTGATGGGTGATGGCTCTCAGGGAGGCGCGGTGTTTGCAGCGGTTGTTGGAGTGGAGTCCCGTACTGGTGCAGAGGGTATAATGTGAAGTCATGTACTCCCATAGTACACACTGACTCTCCACAGGAGGGTAAAGTGTGAGTCAGAGATGATCCTGACCAGCGAGTCTTCACTGTGACCATCAACAATCTGACAGCTGAGGATTCCGATCGGTACTGGTGTGGTGTGAAGTACAGTGGAGCCTCTCTGATCAGGTTAATCTGTCAGTCACTGATGGTAAGATGTCTGTACTGCAGACTGTAGCCAATGAGATGCACAGTATGTAACATGTCACTGAGTCAAAAAGGAAGGACCTTAACACAAACACTGATGGAAAAATGTTTTAATATTTTAAAAATCTGCATTTTAATTTAATTCAATATGATAAACGAGACTTGGAAGAAGTAACAGTGTCAGCTAAATCGGGCGACTTCATGAGGTTAAATATGATAAGCAATATGTTAAAAAATGTCAGGGGTTGGCCAAACATTTACATACAGTATGTATGTTGTAATGGGCTGATATTCATAAACATTTCATTGCTGTGGAAATCGTTGAGTGTTTTACCTGTGTGTTGAAGTCCTCCAGGGCTGTCAGTGGACAAACAGGAGGTGACGGGTGTGGATGGAGACAGTGTCAGTGTTACTATGGAAACAACAAAAGACAAAGGATGTGGTGTAAGATTGGGGGCTCCTGTGCTTCAGAGAGATCAGTGAGTTTGCATGGGAGGCCTGTCCTGATCAGGGATGACACAGAAAATAAAACCTTCATTGTGACAATGAAGAGGAAGAGGAAGGACACTGGAGAGGAAGGACACTGGCTGGTATTGGTGGCTGGTTGTGGAATCCTGCAGATTCCAGTTCATATTACTGTTAAACATAAGTAATTGATTTAAATCTGCCTGTGAATTATTTATGCTTGAATATAAATAGATACATACTAATCAACCCAGCAGTTTCACTCACGAAGGGGTTTGTGCTTCTTTGTGGGGATAATCCCCTATTTATCAGCTGTTGTGAAACAGAGTTATTTATTGGGATTATTGTTTCAATGATAGTGGCACGGTGGTCCAGTAGGCGGCGCTGTTGCTTCACGCCTCCATGTTTAGGGGTTTGAATCTGGCTTCTGCTCTGTATGTGTGGAGTTTGCATGTTCTCCACATGCTGTGTGGGTTTCCTCCAACAATCCAAAAACGCACAGTCAGGCTAATTGGTGTCTTTAATATTGAATGTGTGTCTTCTAGTTTATGATCAGTCTGTAATATGACAAAAATCACAGCATTTTCCACAGACATACAGCCAGTCACTTGTTATGTATACAAATCCAGACAAATCCATGTAGCTTGCAACATAATTCAGGCATTTTTTCATCTTTGTGAGGATGAATTGTTACTAATGGTGTGCAGACTGACTAACATGTCTGTAGGTGGTTTTTCATTGCAGCGTAGACCAGTGTTACAGTTGTACTCTGTAATATCTGTTCCAGTGCTGCATCCATCCATTGTCTGAAACTGCTTGTCTAACTCAGGGTCCCTATGGGCGCAAGGCAGGGAACGTCCCATGACAGGGTGCCAACCCATTGCAGGACACGCTCACACTCCATTCCCTCGCACAAGCACACCTACCGGCAATTTGACAACTCCAATTAGCCTCAGCATGTTTTTGGACTGTGGGGGGAAATCAGAGTCCCTGGAGGAAACCCCACAATGACACAGGGGGAGCATGCAAACTCCATACACATGGAATTCCAGCGAAGACTTGAGTACACGTGCCAGAGGAGTGAGGCGACAGTGCAAACCACTGCACCACCATGCCACCCTGATACAATAGATACATTAAAATATGTTAATAAAATCATTTATCTCACCTGTTCACTATCAGTGCCCTGGGATGTGAACACTAATTCATTGTTCTCCATCTAATCATTTTCTCTGTAGAATATCTTTCATAATTTATATTTCAGTTTCAAGAGTGACCTTTTCTTAGTCTTACTTACTTCAGTCAGAATAGATTCACTGTTTTGCTCTTCAAGTTTAAATGTGATATGTGTGACTGACAGACACACTGGTGTATTATATGTCTCACAGGTGGGAGCAGGTTCTGGATGCTGTACTGAAAGCTGGGACTGGTGTGTTTTACCTGATTTGCACTATCATCACCATTCAGCTGCACTGGACCTCCTGTAGAAAGCAGGAACCAATCAGAGAGAAGCAGAGGATCTCCCTGGATCAGAGGAAGCTGGCAGAGGAGATGACCTTCGTGGAGTAGAATGAGTCAGACGAGCTGTAAAATAAACGGTTATGCTAACTGCAGTGAGGCCTCTCTCACTCGGCCCTGCTCAGTCTGTACAGTCATAGCATGAGAGTCAGTTAAACACAGAGGGGATGATTATCTGCTGGCAACCTGTACAACCACGTATTGGCCACTTATTCACAAGTGCTTTGCTGCCACCTGCTGGTTAATGTTTAATAATCGTTATCTTGTGAAGGTAAGACTGGTTTTTATTAAATTGTCTCTTGATTCTGAAAAAATATGGTACTATGCAAAAGTCTTGGGCCATCAAAGAAAACGTTTAATGCTATTTAATTGGGTTGTGTATATTTGCTCAGAACAAAAACACAATTATCATAAAAATATATGCAAATTAAAAGTGACACAATAAAAACTAACAAGAATTTCTTCTTTTCTCCATAAAGTTACTGATGCCTTGTTGGATCGCTAGATGAACCACGCTTTGGATCCTAAACCTCTCCTCAGGGGCACCCCAGCCATTCCATGTATTTGTTAAATTCTGCCACCAGCTCACTTAATTAATTAATTTAATTAAACAAATGTGTCATGCCCGGCTCGTCCGCTCCTCCTGTGTGCCACGCCCCCTGATTACCCACGTGTTTTCTCCCGATTGTACCCAGCTGTATCTAGTTAATTTGCTCAGTCCTGTGTATTTCAGTCCGTGTCTTACCCGAGTCCTTTGTCCGTCATTGATGTCAGTTGATGTTCGTGCCCTCGTCCCTGAGATTAAACCCCTCGTTTGCCCTGATTCTCGGCTGTCTGCCTGCTTCTTACCCGCCTGCCCGCGATTGCTGCCGTCTCCCGTGACAAAATGTTAATGATGCATTGATTAGCCATAGGAGTTGTGTTATAAAAAGATATAGGTCTATTGGATGGTTGGTGCAAATGTTTTACTAACTTTAGAAGAGATTTTGAAATGACTGGGCTGCCACACTTTGACGGACAAAATATTATAATTCTAGACCAAGATGAAGATCATTTGAACATCATTTTCTTCGACAGCCCAAGACTTTTGTACAGTTTTGTATGTGTCTTTTATACTGGTCATAATTTGTTTAAATACATGATTAATAAATTGATACTTTACAAAACATTTCATATTTTTCTGAAATTGGTAATTATTAAAAATGAATTTCACAAACTTAAATGGTTTGGCTGCGATGGGCTGGCCCCCCATCCAGGGTTGTTCCCGTGCCCATTGCTTCCGGGATAGGCTCCGGACCCCCCACGACCCAGTAGGATAAGCGGTTTGGAAAATGGATGGATGGATGGATGGTAATTATTAAAAATGAATTTCACAAACTTAAATGGTTTGGCTGCGATGGGCTGGCCCCCCATCCAGGTTTGTTCCCGTGTCCATTGCTTCCGGGATAGGCTCCGGACCCCCCACGACCCAGTAGGATAAGCGGTTTGGAAAATGGATGGATGGATGGAGGGATAAATGGTTTGGAGTTTTTAGGTCACCCCTCCTCGTCAGAGCCCACCAATCAGGGACTCTTTAAAAGAGTGATGTAATCGGGAACGCCCACTTTTCAATCTGCAGTACAAATACACCAGCTTGTCTCTGCTAACAACAGCCTGTGAATGTCAGTTAAGGAGGAAACAGTACCACATACATATTGGCCAACATCAAATGAAAATGTAACACACGAAAACAGGACTGCCCACTTATCACTCTGCGTAAAATCACACCAGCTTGTCTGAGCTGACAGCAGCCTCACATATCAGCTAAGGAGGAAGACGGCATATCAAAAGTAAAAAGAAAGACACCATCAAATGAAAATATCCCTGTGTGATCTATTGGTTTCTGCTTTCACTCCCATTAAATGACAGTAAGTCTAGTTGGTGTCCGTGGTGCTGAAAACCTGGATCAGTAAATTCCAAATGAAACTTCTTTACCTGATTTAACTGTAACTCACTTATTTTGTTGGCAATGATGCTTTGTTGAGTCTAGAAAGGCGCAAAGTGGGTTTCAGATAAATTAAATGAAGTAGTTTTGCTTAAAAACCAAAAAGCTTTGAACAATCAGTTCAGCTTTGGACTGTAGTGCTTCACAAAAGTAAAATCCATCCAGTTAAATCTCTTTATCCCCAAGTCAAGAAGATATCAAATGCAGAAGCACATTGTGGGAGATACAAGGTGCAGACACATTAAAAGCACTTTTTTTGTGTGAACATTATAAAACAGATTGATACACATTAAGCAGTTTGTAACTTTACATCCAGACCTACATCAGTCAGAAAAAGCAGGCGATGACCATCCCATCCAGCAGCTTCATCTCTGATTGTACAGAATCCCATGTCAGCGTAACTTCTGAAGTCATGACTAAACTAATTTCCAGCTCTGCCTTCAGTTTCATCTGTTAAATTAAATTAGGAACTAAACTAAACTAGGAGGGAAATATAGTCAAGCTACTTAAGTAGCCGAATTTTGTGTATCCACTAGAGGGCAGCCACACATAGATTCCCTTATGAATGGTTCTGATGCTTCCGGAAAGCACTGCACAAAGACCCAGGTATGCCAGTGAGGAACGGATAAAGAGCAGACGGATCCAAATACTAGCTGTAATATATAGTATTTTCAATGAATTTAAACAAATTAATATAACAGTGTCAGAGTGTCAGATCCATGTGACTTTTTATGATTGAAGAACTTTGAAAGCCTGAATATAACTGAGGAGGCCCACGGACCCCATTATGTGTGAAACATCATTGTGGTGCTGAGAGAAACACAGGACTGCTGATAAGACCCAGATGAAGTGAATTACCTGACTTTGCCCCCACCCATCCCCCCCCCCCCCAGGATACCCCCACCCCTGTCATACAGACACCTTCCTAACGGACCTCATGATTTGTGCTGATCCACACATATGAAAAGGACCTACTGCAGTGACATTTTAAAACTGTATAAAACATAATAAAGACTGAAATAAAGGCCTGAGGTCAGACCCTCTGTATGTAGCACACAGTGTTTCTGCAGAGTCTCACACTCACATCCTGTATGACGACTTTTCTGCTTTTCAGAATAAGTCTGATTTCACTGCTCTTTGCTCATTTGCAATATGAGGAAGTAACAGTTTAGAAAAGAACTAGACTTATTTGATTAATTTGTTTGTAGTTTAAATTCTGTGAGCATGAATGATTCACTGTGAAGACCAGCTATCAATAATTTTGCTATGAAATCATGTTTCTAAAATGATAAGATTCTAGATGAAATCAAAATATTTATTCCTGGTAAGAGCAGGACAACAGCAGCATCAAACTGTTTTCCTTTTTACAGACAAGAAATAGACAGGAAATGCATCAGTGCACAAACAGTTTATGAAAATCAAAGATAGATGGATGATTTTTAAACATTTAAAACCCACAAAAAGGGAGGCAGTGAGGTTAAGGAGAGTCAGGAAGTCAGTGTCAGTCTCCACAGATCTGAGGTCAGCGATACACACATAAGGCTCCTCTGATGCTCCTCTTCATCCTCTTCTTCACTGATGGGCCTCCAGGTGAGGATCACTTACTCTGGGACTCCACCATTCAGCGTAGTTAAGATGAAGATACATTTTGCACAATATACTTACTACATCTGTTTGTTTATATTCATATTGTTCCATGAAGTTTGATCACTTCCCGATTATAGTCTGTGGTGGTAGCATGTTGACCGACTGATTTTAGAATTGACTGCAGTCTTCTTTGTGTCCACTATGTGGCAGCAGTATAAAGGAAATATCTTATTCTGTCACAGCTGCTGGTGTGTGTAAAAATTCACATACTCTGATAACAAGTAATTCTGCCTCCAACTGTTTGTCAGGGATCTGGGCAGGAATGAATTACATGCCGACTGTACATACAACAGAGATAGGCTCCTGGGAGAACTTTGCCAGAAGTTGAAACACGACTTTAAGAATGGCACTGATACAGAGTACTCAGCTGTTTGGTTGAAACTAAATCTTGGTCTGGATTTTTACATTCTGGACCTGAACTACCCACTGCTGCACTGACCCCCACCTTCTTCTTTTTTTTTCCCTTTGTCCTGTCCGGCAGCTTTAGCAGAATCATGGTCTGAATGCACTGCTGTGACAAACATGTTTGCTTTACCATGAGGGGTTCTATAAACTCTGTATAGGCCTCTCATGTTGATCGATTTCATTTTTTAAATTTAAAAAATGTATTTATTTCATTTTTAACCCGTAAAGTATTGCAGTGGGTGAGCTGGCCGAAGAGGATGGACAGATTAGGAGGGAAAAAAAGAAGGAAAAAGAAGAAAGGAGCAAGTGAGATGAAATGAAAGTTTTTAGCGGGTGTCTCTAACTTTGCTCTGCCATTGCATGCACACCACTTCCAGGGCCAGCCTTGCTCTCACGCTGATATACTGTCAGATTATGCACATCTTATATGTTGTTTTAACCCTTAGCGTATTAGTAAAGGCTGTTTTGTACTTACTTGATGTGATGGTCCACTTTACTGTGGCCTTGAGCCACATTAGAAATTTATTTCTGATATATTTAACTTAATCCTCATTTTTCTTTTGCCCATGAGCACGAAACAGCTAAATAATTAGCATGATGCAGAAGTTATTCTCAGACAGGCACTTAATCTAAAAAGCAGAAATGTCATCATACACGATGTGAGGGTGAGACTGCAGACACACTGTGTGCTGCATACAGAGGGTCTGACCTCAGGCCTTTGTGTCAGTTGTTATTATGTTTGATTTGTGATTCTCACCTGGAGGCCCATCAGCGGATGAAGAGGAGCATCAGAGGAGCCTTATGTGTGTCTCACTGACCTCAGATCTGCGCAGACTGGCACTTACTTCCTGATTCTCCATAACTTTGCTGTTTCTCTGTCTTTATCTGTTACTCAGGAGTCCTGAAGTCCAATGAAAAATCCGCTTTCTCCTGTCTATTTGGCTGATACAAGTTCTGCTCACTTCTGCTTGGGTTGCATGGATCACCAGCCACTTGTCACCAACTAACAGACCACAGCCTACCTGACCAATGTCATAACTGGTGCACCTAGGTATAAAATTTAGTCTCACTGTCTCCAAAAAAGGTCACTGTCTGGAACCCCATGGAACCACATTTTTGATTCCTTAGGCAATTTTTACACTATGTGACAAACAAAAACAACACACAAGTTTGTCTCAACACAGGCTCCATAGTCAAGAAAGCACAGCAGCACCTCTACTTTCAGCGGAAGCTGAGAAAAGTCCATCTCCCATCCTCACAACATTTTACTGGGGAACTACTGAGAGCATCCTGAGCAGCTGCATCACGGTCTGATTTGGGAACTGCCTCGCCTCAGATCATAAGACCAGCGGATAGTGAGGATAGCTGAGAAGATTATTAGAGTCTCTCTCCCCTCCATCATGGACATTCACATCACACGCTCCATCCGCAAAGCCACCAACATTGTGGATGACCGCACCCACCCCTCACATAATCTTTTCACTCTGGCATCTGGAAAAGCATTCAGGCCTCCACAACCAGACTCAGAAACATGGCGCCTGACTACTGAACTCTCAGGGACTGATCTGATACCACACACAACACACACACACACACAGCTGTGTAATTATATCTTCGTGGGGACTCTCCATTCATTTCTATGGGGAAAACTGTAATCCCAACATGACAACTTTAACCCCTACCAACCCCTAACCTTAACCATATGTAACCAAACCAAAAACAAGACTTTTGGCATTTTTAGTTTTTTGACTGTATTTACAGATCTTTGTGAGTACCTGAAAATGCCCCCCAAAACATCAAAATAACAGGTTTTTGTCACATTGTGGGGGACATTTGGTCCCCACAATGTAATATACACCTAATCCACACACACACACAGAGTAGGTATTTGAATCTTTGTGGGGATTCTCCATTCATTTGTATGGGCGTAACCCCAATCCCAACTATGGGAACCTTAAACATTGCAGTAGTTACCAAGCAGTAACAGTAAGCAACCAAATAAAATGCAAGACTTTTTGAATTATTCCTTTGGCTGCATTCAAAGAATTTAATAAAATTCAGTATCTTCTTACTTTCGGGAACGAAAACATGTCCCTACAAAGTCAAAATAACATGTTTTTATAGCACTATGTACATAACCACCCACCCAAACGCGCGCACACACACACACACAAACAGGCCTACCTACAGTATACCCTCCATAGATTACTGAATGAAATATCTGTAAAGCAGTTATTATGGCATGGCGTTTGGTTTGAACATGCAGTTTTTAAGAATATTGCGCTAATTCTAAACGAAAGACTGCACTAATTCTAAAATAGCTATATAAGAACTTTATTTACCATTAAATAAATTATAAATCAAACCAAAATTTAGTCTCTCAAAAAACTTGTATATGACATATCTTTGTTCACATTATGAGAAATTAAAAACACCAGGACACAGAATGTGAATAACAAGAACTATAGTGTTCTTTCTCAAAAGCGTACCTACCAACGTGGCTAAAATGCTAATTGCGTTCGTCAGCTATGGAAAAAAAACAGCGGGGCACCCCAAACATCGCGGTATTACGCATTACCGTAATACTGCGTAGCAAAGACATAATGTCATAAAAAAATTACAGTCAGTATTTATAGACAGAACTGCGTGGTTTCCCATTGACAAGTAGATACATGGTTTACGGGCTTGAAGGCGGTTAGATCAACAAATCCAATCACGCTCAGCCAAAACAAGCACGAGCTAAACATACTACTATTGATTGGTTCACCTTCAAATTCGTCCCGCCCTGACAATTAATTCTCGTTTTCATTCGTTGAAAATGGCGTCAGTACATATCTTCATCCTTTCGACCAATGAAAAATTTCGCTGGTTTCCATAGAAACAAAATCAGTGCAGTTTGAACATAAACTTTCTGACAGAGCGATGGCGCAGCGGTGAGAAGCATCTCTTCCTATGTTTCTTGCTATTTCTTCAGATTATGTTTTGTTAGCATAGTTAATTATATATTTCATTGTATGTCGTGATATAGTTCATGCAAATATTGCCGCAAAATATAATTGAAATATATTTAAAATTAGTAGCTTAAACTGTAGATGCTGTGGCCATTTTTCGTAATGTGATTGTTTATATTTAAATTGTAAGAGAAAATAATTGTGTTAAACTTAAAAACAACAAGCCTTATGGTTGATACGATTGGTTTTACTCATCCGGTCTGTCGTAATGCGTTTCATCTGAAGATGTTATTCTGAAAAGAGCCCCTATACGTTTACTTTTTAAATGTCCCATGTTGTTGAAGTAAGATTAACCGTTTGCTGGGTTCATTACCATGGCGATGTTATAACGTACCGAAGCAGCGTCCTGATTTCGCCAGCGTTACTGTATAGGTTGTGAAACAGTTTTAGCAATTTGGCCGCTTCTATCGGAGTAGCCTCGATGCCACGAGCAGCCAATGAAGGCTCCATCCCTTTCCATAGGCATTCTTGGTGAATAGCATTTAGCAAATGTCTGGAGTACGTTGAAAATACAGTGTCTAGTTTGGCTTTGAGAGTATCACAGACGGCTAGTTAATTATGTTAACCAGAATGAAAATTCCGAAAGCTGTTTCCTGGACCAACGACCAGCACTGGGGAGCCTGGGACCTGTGGGACGAGGTGATCGACTGGGGAGAGAGGAAAGGTTTGGAGGAGTGCTCACCAGCGACACCCCCCACTGTCCAGGCTGGGGAGGTTATGGGGGGACTGGGAGGTGTGACGGACTGGTGTAAGGGAGGGGAGGGTGTGAGAGTGATAGGCAATGCTGGCATTGTTTCTGAGACTCTTCAGAGAGGAAACTGGCGGTGTAGAGATAGATGTGGGTCTGGTATAGATAGAAGATGTAGAAGTGGTGGAAAATTAATATTAAAGTTGAGCTTGTAGAGCTCTTGACACAGAGAAGAGCCAAAATACAAGGAAGATGAAGCTGTGGTTCTTCTGCTGCTGTTTGGGGAACATTAAATGTTTGAAACAGTATCAAAGATAATGAATTAAGTGTGCTAAATTTTGAGATGTATAGTGGAATGTTTATTAATAATTGTTAATGTGGCGCCCCTGAACCCCCTCGGTTGGCCGCCCCTGCCGGTTGTGTGGGGTCGGGGATGAGGACTAATCGGGGCCAGTCGGGGATCTGGCCCCGGTGCCGGGGGGGGCCCACTCCTGCACGCCCTTATTGCTCCCCTGGGCCGGACACCACATTTCATACAACACTAGAGCTTTGAGGGGCAGTGGGGAGGTTTTACTTGCACATTAGACACCACATGACACTAGGGCTGAGGAGGTGGGTATAGGCAGGTGGGGTTCTGCCGTCTGCCAGCGGTGGGGTGCCCGTGCCTCGACTGTTCACCTGCTTTTTGCACTTTAGTTATATACACAGTCCATGCTACATTAGGGCCTTGGGGTGCAGGGAGGGGGATGGGGGACTCTGCCATCTGCCAGTGGTGGGGCCCTCATACTCGATCTGCACCCACTAATTTTAATGCATTGTAGACATAAACACACAACTCTCTCACACTTGTACATGCACACTTCACATTAACATGGGACGGGGAATCAGTGGGGGCTGAGAGGTCCCCCCTAACTCTCTGTCTCTGGCCCTGCGCGTGTGGGGTGGCCCGGCAGGTAGAAGACGGCTCTGGCCGGTGTGGGCCGTCTCCTCTTGTGGGCTGCGGGCTGGGTGGTCCTTGGCTCTGCTGCGCCGTGGTGGGGCCCTGGCAGGCGGTCCGGGGTATCTAGGGATGCTCTGAGCCCTTCTAGGCGAATTGTAGGGTTCGGTCTGGGCTGGGCGGGGGGTCTGCCGCTCCCCAGTTGACGCAGGTCCGCTCCTGGGTGGTGGGGGGGGGGGGGTGCACTTTGTTTGTATGGGTCTCCCTTAGATCATCCTGCAGTGTCGGGGAGGGGGGGGACGTGCCGGGTCGCTACAGTGGGCGGTGATCCGTCCTGCCGGGGAGCGGGCTGGGGGGACCGTCCGCCAGGGGAGTGTTCCCGGTTGATGGGGCCCTTTGGCCCTGGACCCGCTTCCCTCGGTGGAGGGCTTGCGGGAGGGACTGGGGGGCTCGCTGTCTGTCCCCCCTCTGCGGACCTCCTTTTACAGGGGTTGGGCCCCCCTTAGTCCCTCGTGGGCTCCCTCTCGGGTTGGGCGGGTGGTTGTCTTGTGGACATATGGCCATAGGCCGTGTGTTTCTTATGGTTGTTTGTACTCTGTATTCCCCTACACTTTATTTTCTCCATCCCACCATTACATCTCCAGCCCGCTGTTCCTGGGAAAAGCCACCTGCCAATCATCCTTGGAGCAGCAGCCATTCTCAGGATCTCCTACATCACAGATCACCTAATAAACACAGGACCTGTCGACGACTGGAGAAAAGGAGAAACGCTGAAGCACACTGGGCATTTTGGAAGCATTTCATCATAATAAATTACCTTTGCCTTTACAGTTTCTGTGTACAGTTTCATTATAGTAAATTGCACTTAGTTGTGATTACTCAGTTACAAAGACAATGGGTCACTCTATAATGGGTGATGGTATGCTTTTAGCTGTGCTTCCACAGGTTGTATCTGCCTTAGTAAATGACTAAATGTCTTTTTCACAAATGATTTTGATTATGTTTGTAGAATTAAATTAAAGGTAAACCTGTACATTGGTTAAAATAACATCTGACTGCTACAATAATACATCATACAGCGTTTTTTGTACTAATGTGCTACCTTGAGACATTCAGGTTGTATAATAAACAATTTTAATAAGAATTGTGTTAAGTAATTAACTTTCAAAATCTATCAATACCATGCAAAAGTGTAAAGTCAAATTTATGAGATACTTATTACAATAAACGGAAGTAGTCTGTACCCATTTAAAGAGGCTTTACATCGTACAGCTTCTTATACTGGTCTGGTTGGTGGGTATAAAGGATCTATTAGAAATCTTCCTCCTCCAAATGTATCATATCATTTCATGAGTTTTGGTAGAGTGGGGGTAGCAGGATAATAATAGGATTTACTGGTTATTTTTAAACAAAGAGGAAGTACACAGTCCAACCAGGTACTATATTGAAATGCTAACAAGTTTTTAAATATTTTTATTCAAGTGACTTTAAGTCTGGATAATGTTTTTAATGGTTGGCAACGTGTGTATTACTGTATAATTAAATAATTAAACTTCTGAAATGGCCGCTCAGTGCAGGAGGAGGCTGCAAACCTGAAGAGGCACACAACCGTATGGGTGGGGCAGGGGATCAATGGTGTGAGGTAGAGGACCAGGGCAGTGGGATTGCAGTGGCACAAGGGCAACCGTGTGGTCATCATGGGCTCCTCCAATGGCAGCTTCAGGTAAGTCGCTCTGGTAAACCCCGTTAGACTCCAGTGAAGTGAGTGAGGCTGCAGCGCAACACTGGAGGGGACACATGTGGGCTCAGGGGCCCACGTGACTGTAGCAGAGGAAGGGATCTCTAGCTGATGTGGAGGTACAGGCCCAGTGGCAGTAAGGGGTGGGCAGTCAGCTGCAGAGGCTGCGGGGCCAGCGGCCCCACTGTACACATGGACCGCAGGGAATCTCAGCATGTTGTGCCCAAAGTCCAGCACACATGCCGTGCTCCGGGGGAAATTCAGGCCCAGGATGGAGGGATCGAGCATGTCAGCCATCCACATAGTTACTATTCACAACTAAACCCCCCATGTCAAAAGGGAACAACCCCGTCCCTCTTAAAGGGGCCAGGTCACCAGTCATTGTTCTCACCTGCACCAATGTCAGTTCTAGACAGTGTCTGGTCTCACCAGGGTTGCAGTGGAACCTGTATGGACTAGGGCAGTACATGCGACTCACATCACTATGGTGGGTATGTGACAGAAGTTGCCTCTGTGAGTCCAATCCGTAGTCACCACCTCTGCAGCAGGTGGCAGCAGGGCCACCTCCCCGGTGTCACCAAGGAAGTTCCGGAAATTAACCTTGTTGGCCCACATCTTCCCGGCTATGCGTGCCCTTGGCGGAACCCTGGGTGGCGGTGAACTTGGGACACTGTCTGAGGATTGAGGGGTGGGGGGGGGTGCTGCTGCCTGTCAGCCTACAGGCAGTCTGCATCCAGGAAGTAAACCTGAGGGCCTGGGTCCTCCAAGCCCTTTGGCGTTTACAGCTTGGTTGATTTCTCCCGCCTCGTTCCCCGCCACCTCGCTGCCCACAATTTCTCTCTCCAAAGCCAGTTCCAGGGCCTCGTCTAGGGACGCAGAGGGGTTGACTGTGTCTGAATGTGAGCTATCTGGGGTTAAGTGTCTAGATAAACTGATCCCTGGCCAGTTCACTCTGTACTGATAGAGCCATGTGAGCACAGACACGCCTACACAACCCCTTGATATCATTAAGCAGGATGCAGAGAGACTCATTTGACTCAATCCCTGCACCTATTGTTTAACTGAGAGGGCAGAAGTCCTCACACTGCCCACAGCGATTCTGCAGGGTACTGACCAGTGTCTCATCCAGGGGCTCAAGCAACCAGCAGTGTACACCTCAGAAAAGCATGTGTGACAACCCTGAGGACCTGCTTGCATACCACAATGGTATCCCATCTCCCCTTGCTCTTTGAAGGGGTACAACCCATCCAGTATAGTTATCACTGGGCTATCACAATGTCATCACAATACTAAAGACTGAAACAAAGCCGTGAGGTCAGACCCTCTGTATACAGCACACAGTCTCACCCTCACATCCTGTATGACCACATTTCTGCTGTTCACATGGCAATTCTCCAGCTTCCTTTGCCCTACAATGGACTGACGACCTGTTGAAGGTCTACCTCACTTTACACTTTGCCCATGTCTTGTGTGTATACCCTGTCCGATCCTAACGTGTATTTAGTGTGTGTAAATCTCTCACTGCATCTGCATTTCGCAGTTCAGCTTCTGACAACATTGTGTTTCCCATCTGTGTATTTGGGTTCGGTGCTTGTTGGGTGCCTGTCGTGGTCCTTCTATTTACAATTGTACGCAGGGCATGCTGGGATATGCGCCCCGCCGGTGTTACACTAGTATAAAAAAGGAATCTGGTCGAGTTTGTTCATTGACCAAATTTTGTTTTTGCGAACCAAATTGTTTGTAGGCCAAAGCATTTGTGAATTGCAAGCACTACTGTACTAATGATAAATTGGTATGAAAAAATGGAGACAATTTCTGAGACACCAGAGCGATCCGTGTACTGTAATATTTATCTTATCAATAACACAGTAAAAATACACATTAGCGCCAATTCATCTTCTTTATTCATCATGAATATTTTAATTCATTAATGCAGGAGTCTGTGATAAATCGCTATCAGCATTTGGTTTATAATGGCCAATTAATGATAACTAAAAAGAAACAGAGAGACTAAAGACACAACTTTCAACCATGATATGAGTGCTGTTGCTGCATAATTTGTCCACCAGGGGTCACAGCGCAACCCCCATCTCGGCAAGATGGATGACTTGAAATATGTTTCTATATCAAGTTGAATTATTTTTATTTCTATAGCACATTTAAAAACAATCTATGTTGTGCCAAAGTGCTGTAGGTCAAAATAATATAAATATATAGTAAAAGTAGAGACATTGGCCAATGTTACACAATGTTACACAAAAAATAATCAGAATCAGACTGTGGTTTATTGCCAAGTAGGTTGACCCTACAAGGAATTCTTTTTGGTATAATGGTGCTCCATGGAAAAACAAGACTAAGCAACAACCAAGTTCAAAAAACAGTGCAAAAGTTATACAATAATCTAGTAATAAATATAAAATCACTATAAATGTTAAATACATGATGTGCAAAGCAGAATAGTCAGATTAAATAGATAAATAAAATGTGTTCCTGTGTGTGCAGGGTCAGTACAGAGATGCATCTAATAAGAAGCGGTGTAAGGCTGAATTAGCTCCGAGACGGACTGGGGACCTATGCCATGTATCGCCTTAGAAAGAAATAAGAAATCTTTAAACTGTATTCTCAGAAATTCTCAAAACTTAACAGGTAGCCAATGCAATGTAGCCAACACAGGGGAAATTTGGTGTCTAATTTTTGTTGAGAGCCTGGTAGCACCGTTTTGAACAAGGAGTAGTCAGAATAAAGATGCTTCTGGTAAACCTGGGTACAGAGAACGGCAGTAACCCAATCAGGATAAAAGCAGGAGTAACTCTCCAGGTCTTTGGCTGAAAGGTGTGGTTTAAGCCAGGCTATTGAACTCAGCTGACAGAAACACCCCTTCACAAC
Organism: Brienomyrus brachyistius; assembly: GCF_023856365.1. NCBI lineage: Eukaryota > Metazoa > Chordata > Actinopteri > Osteoglossiformes > Mormyridae > Brienomyrus > Brienomyrus brachyistius. The sequence continues at coordinate 9,838 of NW_026042529.1, read as the reverse complement.
AGCATTTATTTGTTTATCAAACTCAGTGATGAATCAAAGATGACACCAAGATTTTTATTATGTGACTGGAGGTTTTCTGAATGAGGCCCTAATTGTTCTCTGAGATCATGAACAGTGACCAAAACTCATTACCTCTGTCTTGTTTTCATTAATCTGGACGAAAGTCATTGCTGTCCTGTTCTTAATATCCTCCAGACAGTTAGAAAGGGCCACCAGAGAGCAGCAGTCACCAGGTTTTAATGGCAGATATGGCTGCGTATCACCAGCATAGCAATGATATTTTACATAATAACGTTCACAAATAGAGCGCAAAGGAAACATGTATAGAGGGAATATGAGAGGGCCTGTATCACAGGACTGGATATGTTTACAAGTAAGGCCATAGTACTTAAGGGGTGTGGCCATCCCACACAGTGACAAGCCCATTCATTCACCTCATCTAGGCCTTTTACTAGGGATTTAAGGTCCTGGTTTTCCTCTCAGACCCTAGAACACACTGCCAGGCTCAGATTCCCGATCCCACATCCTGCTGAAGCCCTTCCCAAGATCAGACACTAGTTTTGTTTTCCTTGTTCTTATAGTAAAATGATGGTCTTTGACTTTTATACATCATCACTGTTCTGTTAATTACACATGACCTAATCTAAGTATTACACAAACCAAGCATAATTACTTAGAGATGTCATAAGATGGAAAATCCTTATTCAGTTAATTATTTTCCCCACAGGTGCTGACAGTGTGTCTACAGTGAAATGGGCCTGTGTACAGAGAGGATGATCTGTAACAATCCCATGTTCCTATGGTGACAGATATAAAACTCATGTGAAATACTGGTGCAGAGGGTATAATGTGAGGTCATGTACTCCCATAGTACACACTGACTCTCCACAGGAGGGTAAAGTGTGAGTCAGAGATGATCCTGACCAGCGAGTCTTCACTGTGACCATCAACAATCTGACAGCTGAGGACTCCGATCGGTACTGGTGTGGTGTGAAGATCAGTGGAGCCTTTCTGATCAGGTTAATCTGTCAGTCACTGATGGTAAGATGTCTGTACTGCAGACTGTAGCCAATGAGATGCACAGTATGTAACATGTCACTGAGTCAAAAAGGAAGGACCTTAACACAAACACTGATGAAAAAAATGTTTTAATATTTTAAAAATCTGCATTTTAATTTAATTCAATATGATAAACGAGACTTGGAAGAAGTAACAGTGTCAGCTAAATCGGGCGACTTCATGAGGTTAAATATGATAAGCAATATGTTAAAAAATGTCAGTTTATTGGCCAAACATTTACATACAGTATGTATGTTGTAATGGGCTGATATTCATAAACATTTCATTGCTGTGGAAATCGTTGAGTGTTTTACCTGTGTGTTGAAGTCCTCCAGGGCTGTCAGTGGACAAACAGGAGGTGACGGGTGTGGATGGAGACAGTGTCAGTGTTACTATGGAAACAACAAAAGACAAAGGATGTGGTGTAAGATTGGGGGCTCCTGTGCATCAGAGAGATCAGTGAGTTTGCATGGGAGGCCTGTTCTGATCAGGGATGACACAGAAAATAAAACCTTCATTGTGACAATGAGTGGGCTGGAGAGGAAGGACACTGGCTGGTATTGGTGGCTGGTTGTGGAATCCTGCAGATTCCAGTTCATATTACTGTTAAACATAAGTAATTGATTTAAATCTGCCTGTGAATTATTTATGCTTGAATATAAATAGATACATACTAATCAACCCAGCAGTTTCACTCACGAAGGGGTTTGTGCTTCTTTGTGGGGATAATCCCCTATTTATCAGCTGTTGTGAAACAGAGTTATTTATTGGGATTATTGTTTCAATGATAGTGGCACGGTGGTCCAGTAGGCGGCGCTGTTGCTTCACGCCTCCATGTTTAGGGGTTTGAATCTGGCTTCTGCTCTGTCTGTGTGGAGTCTGCATGTTCTCCACATGCTGTGTGGGTTTCCTCCAACAATCCAAAAACGCACAGTCAGGCTAATTGGTGTCTTTAATATTGAATGTGTGTCTTCTAGTTTATGATCAGTCTGTAATATGACAAAAATCACAGCATTTTCCACAGACATACAGCCAGTCACTTGTTATGTATACAAATCCAGACAAATCCATGTAGCTTGCAACATAATTCAGGCATTTTTTCATCTTTGTGAGGATGAATTGTTACTAATGGTGTGCAGACTGACTAACATGTCTGTAGGTGGTTTTTCATTGCAGCGTAGACCAGTGTTACAATTGTACTCTGTAATATCTGTTCCAGTGCTGCATCCATCCATTGTCTGAAACTGCTTGTCTAATTCAGGGTCCCTATGGGCGCAAGGCAGGGAACGTCCCATGACAGGGTGCCAACCAATTGCAGGACACGCTCACACTCCATTCCCTCGCACAAGCACACCTACCGGCAATTTGACAACTCCAATTAGCCTCAGCATGTTTTTGGACTGTGGGGGGAAATCAGAGTCCCTGGAAGGAACCCCACAATGACACAGGGGGAGCATGCAAACTCCATACACACGGAACTCCAGCGAAGACTTGAGTACACGTGCCAGAGGAGTGAGGCGACAGTGCAAACCCTGCTTTTTATTAACTATCCTTTCTCCTGTTTCCACTGCTCTCCTTTTCTCTGCACATGATGAAGAAGGAGGGGATAATGAAAAACGGAGGTAAGCATTCAGCAGCATTTACAGTAGTGTGGGGGTCCAGCTAGCAGCATTTACCTGATCACACAGTAATGGGAAACTGTCATTTTAATTTTAAGAGAAAAAAATATTTTTTATTTGATTTTCTTAATAATAAACTTGAGATCCCATCCCATCCAGGGTGAGCCCTTGCCTTCTGCCCTGTGCTGCTGGGGAATGACTGCAGGCCTGTTTTTACAAAATAGTGTAACATGTTGTGTGATAATCTCTAGCTATTTTCATGCTCTTTGTTAATGTCTCCTGTTCCTCACATGTGTCCTGTGTAATAGTACCGATGTGGCTGTACCGTGTTTCTATAAAGCATATAAGACTTTACTGTTCACATCCACCCTCTTATTCAGCTCTTTGGTCCAGCTGGCTCTGTATGTAGGACTGAGCTGATCGGTGCTGCTGTCGATTATCAAGGTGGTTTTACTTCAGTCAGAACAGATTCACTGTTTTGTTCTTCAGGTTTAAATGTGATATGTGTGACTGACAGACACACTGGTGTATTATATGTCTCACAGGTGGGAGCAGGTTCTGGATGCTGTACTGAAAGCTGGGACTGGTGTGTTTTACCTGATTTGCACCATCATCACCATTCAGCTGCACTGGACCTCCTGTAGAAAGCGGGAACCAATCAGAGAGAAGCAGAGGGTCTCCCTGGATCAGAGGAAGCTGGCAGAGGAGATGACCTTCGTGGAGCAGAATGAGTCAGACGAGCTGTAAAATAAACGGTTATGCTAACTGCAGTGAAGCCTCTCTCACTCGGCCCTGCTCAGTCTGTACAGTCATAGCATGAGAGTCAGTTAACCACAGAGGGGATGATTATCTGCTGGCAACCTGCACAACCACGTATTGGCCACTTATTCACAAGTGCTTTGCTGCCACCTGCTGGTTAATGTTTAATAATCGTTATCTTGTGAAGGTAAGACTGGTTTTTATTAAATTGTCTCTTGATTCTGAAAAAATATGGTACTATGCAAAAGTCTTGGGCCATCAAAGAAAACGTTTAATGCTATTTAATTGGGTTGTGTATATTTGCTCAGAACAAAAACACAATTATCATAAAAATATATGCAAATTAAAAGTGACACAATAAAAACTAACAAGAATTTCTTCTTTTCTCCATAAAGTTACTGATGCCTTGTTGGATCGCTAGATGAACCACGCTTTGGATCCTAAACCTCTCCTCAGGGGCACCCCAGCCATTCCATGTATTTGTTAAATTCTGCCACCAGCTCACTTAATTAATTAATTTAATTAAACAAATGTGTCATGCCCGGCTCGTCCGCTCCTCCTGTGTGCCACGCCCCCTGATTACCCACGTGTTTTCTCCCGATTGTACCCAGCTGTATCTAGTTAATTTGCTCAGTCCTGTGTATTTCAGTCCGTGTCTTACCCGAGTCCTTTGTCCGTCATTGATGTCAGTTGATGTTCGTGCCCTCGTCCCTGAGATTAAACCCCTCGTTTGCCCTGATTCTCGGCTGTCTGCCTGCTTCTTACCCGCCTGCCCGCGATCGCTGCCGTCTCCCGTGACAAAATGTTAATGATGCATTGATTAGCCATAGGAGTTGTGTTATAAAAAGATATAGGTCTATTGGATGGTTGGTGCAAATGTTTTACTAACTTTAGAAGAGATTTTGAAATGACTGGGCTGCCACACTTTGACGGACAAAATATTATAATTCTAGACCAAGATGAAGATCATTTGAACATCATTTTCTTCGACAGCCCAAGACTTTTGTACAGTTTTGTATGTGTCTTTTATACTGGTCATAATTTGTTTAAATACATGATTAATAAATTGATACTTTACAAAACATTTCATATTTTTCTGAAATTGGTAATTATTAAAAATGAATTTCACAAACTTAAATGGTTTGGCTGCGATGGGCTGGCCCCCCATCCAGGGTTGTTCCCGTGCCCATTGCTTCCGGGATAGGCTCCGGACCCCCCACGACCCAGTAGGATAAGCGGTTTGGAAAATGGATGGATGGATGGATGGTAATTATTAAAAATGAATTTCACAAACTTAAATGGTTTGGCTGCGATGGGCTGGCCCCCCATCCAGGTTTGTTCCCGTGCCCATTGCTTCCGGGATAGGCTCCGGACCCCCCACGACCCAGTAGGATAAGCGGTTTGGAAAATGGATGGATGGATGGAGGGATAAATGGTTTGGAGTTTTTAGGTCACCCCTCCTCGTCAGAGCCCACCAATCAGGGACTCTTTAAAAGAGTGATGTAATCGGGAACGCCCACTTTTCAATCTGCAGTACAAATACACCAGCTTGTCTCTGCTAACAACAGCCTGTGAATGTCAGTTAAGGAGGAAACAGTACCACATACATATTGGCCAACATCAAATGAAAATGTAACACACGAAAACAGGACTGCCCACTTATCACTCTGCGTAAAATCACACCAGCTTGTCTGAGCTGACAGCAGCCTCACATATCAGCTAAGGAGGAAGACGGCATATCAAAAGTAAAAAGAAAGACACCATCAAATGAAAATATCCCTGTGTGATCTATTGGTTTCTGCTTTCACTCCCATTAAATGACAGTAAGTCTAGTTGGTGTCCGTGGTACTGAAAACCTGGATCAGTAAATTCCAAATGAAACTTCTTTACCTGATTTAACTGTAACTCACTTATTTTGTTGGCAATGATGCTTTGTTGAGTCTAGAAAGGCGCAAAGTGGGTTTCAGATAAATTAAATGAAGTAGTTTTGCTTAAAAACCAAAAAGCTTTGAACAATCAGTTCAGCTTTGGACTGTAGTGCTTCACAAAAGTAAAATCCATCCAGTTAAATCTCTTTATCCCCAAGTCAAGAAGATATCAAATGCAGAAGCACATTGTGGGAGATACAAGGTGCAGACACATTAAAAGCACTTTTTTTGTGTGAACATTATAAAACAGATTGATACACATTAAGCAGTTTGTAACTTTACATCCAGACCTACATCAGTCAGAAAAAGCAGGCGATGACCATCCCATCCAGCAGCTTCATCTCTGATTGTACAGAATCCCATGTCAGCGTAACTTCTGAAGTCATGACTAAACTAATTTCCAGCTCTGCCTTCAGTTTCATCTGTTAAATTAAATTAGGAACTAAACTAAACTAGGAGGGAAATATAGTCAAGCTACTTAAGTAGCCGAATTTTGTGTATCCACTAGAGGGCAGCCACACATAGATTCCCTTATGAATGGTTCTGATGCTTCCGGAAAGCACTGCACAGACACCCAGGTATGCCAGTGAGGAACGGATAAAGAGCAGACGGATCCAAATACTAGCTGTAATATATAGTATTTTCAATGAATTTAAACAAATTAATATAACAGTGTCAGAGTGTCAGATCCATGTGACTTTTTATGATTGAAGAACTTTGAAAGCCTGAATATAACTGAGGAGGCCCACGGACCCCATTATGTGTGAAACATCATTGTGGTGCTGAGAGAAACACAGGACTGCTGATAAGACCCAGATGAAGTGAATTACCTGACTTTGCCCCCACCCATCCCCCCCCCCCAGGATACCCCCACCCCTGTCATACAGACACCTTCCTAACGGACCTCATGATTTGTGCTGATCCACACATATGAAAAGGACCTACTGCAGTGACATTTTAAAACTGTATAAAACATAATAAAGACTGAAATAAAGGCCTGAGGTCAGACCCTCTGTATGTAGCACACAGTGTTTCTGCAGAGTCTCACACTCACATCCTGTATGACGACTTTTCTGCTTTTCAGAATAAGTCTGATTTCACTGCTCTTTGCTCATTTGCAATATGAGGAAGTAACAGTTTAGAAAAGAACTAGACTTATTTGATTAATTTGTTTGTAGTTTAAATTCTGTGAGCATGAATGATTCACTGTGAAGACCAGCTATCAATAATTTTGCTATGAAATCATGTTCTAAAATGATAAGATTCTAGATGAAATCAAAATATTTATTCCTGGTAAGAGCAGGACAACAGCAGCATCAAACTGTTTTCCTTTTTACAGACAAGAAATAGACAGGAAATGCATCAGTGCACAAACAGTTTATGAAAATCAAAGATAGATGGATGATTTTTAAACATTTAAAACCCACAAAAAGGGAGGCAGTGAGGTTAAGGAGAGTCAGGAAGTCAGTGTCAGTCTCCACAGATCTGAGGTCAGCGATACACACATAAGGCTCCTCTGATGCTCCTTTTCATCCTCTTCTTCACTGATGGGCCTCCAGGTGAGGATCACTTACTCTGGGACTCCACCATTCAGCGTAGTTAAGATGAAGATAACATTTTGCACAATATACTTACTACATCTGTTTGTTTATATTCATATTGTTCCATGAAGTTTGATCACTTCCCGATTATAGTCTGTGGTGGTAGCATGTTGACTGACTGATTTTAGAATTGACTGCAGTCTTCTTTGTGTCCACTATGTGGCAGCAGTATAAAGGAAATATCTTATTCTGTCACAGCTGCTGGTGTGTGTAAAAATTCACATACTCTGATAACAAGTAATTCTGCCTCCAACTGTTTGTCAGGGACCTGGGCAGGAATGAATTACATGCCGACTGTACATACAACAGAGATAGGCTCCTGGGAGAACTTTGCCAGAAGTTGAAACACGACTTTAAGAATGACACTGATACAGAGTACTCAGCTGTTTGGTTGAAACTAAATCTTGGTCTGGATTTTTACATTCTGGACCTGAACTACCCACTGCTGCACTGACCCCCACCTTCTTCTTTTTTTTCCCTTTGTCCTGTCCGGCAGCTTTAGCAGAATCATGGTCTGAATGCACTGCTGTGACAAACATGTTTGCTTTACCATGAGGGGTTCTATAAACTCTGTATAGGCCTCTCATGTTGATCGATTTCATTTTTTAAATTTAAAAAAAATTATTTATTTCATTTTTAGGCGGCATGGTGATGCAGTGGGTGAGCTGGCCGAAGAGGATGGACAGATTAGGAGGGAAAAAAAGAAGGAAAAAAGAAGAAAGGAGCAAGTGAGATGAAATGAAAGTTTTTAGCGGGTGTCTCTAACTTTGCTCTGCCATTGCATGCACACCACTTCCAGGGGCCAGCCTTGCTCTCACGCTGATATACTGTCAGATTATGCACATCTTATATGTTGTTTTAACCCTTAGCGTATTAGTAAAGGCTGTTTTGTACTTACTTGATGTGATGGTCCACTTTACTGTGGCCTTGAGCCACATTAGAAATTTATTTCTGATATATTTAACTTAATCCTCATTTTTCTTTTGCCCATGAGCACGAAACAGCTAAATAATTAGCATGATGCAGAAGTTATTCTCAGACAAGCACTTAATCTAAAAAGCAGAAATGTCATCATACACGATGTGAGGGTGAGACTGCAGACACACTGTGTGCTGCATACAGAGGGTCTGACCTCAGGCCTTTGTGTCAGTTGTTATTATGTTTGATTTGTGATTCTCACCTGGAGGCCCATCAGCGGATGAAGAGGAGCATCAGAGGAGCCTTATGTGTGTCTCACTGACCTCAGATCTGCGCAGACTGGCACTTACTTCCTGATTCTCCATAACTTTGCTGTTTCTCTGTCTTTATCTGTTACTCAGGAGTCCTGAAGTCCAATGAAAAATCCGCTTTCTCCTGTCTATTTGGCTGATACAAGTTCTGCTCACTTCTGCTTGGGTTGCATGGATCACCAGCCACTTGTCACCAACTAACAGACCACAGCCTACCTGACCAATGTCATAACTGGTGCACCTAGGTATAAAATTTAGTCTCACTGTCTCCAAAAAAGGTCACTGTCTGGAACCCCATGGAACCACATTTTTGATTCCTTAGACAAGAGCATCCTGAGCAGCTGCATCACGGTCTGAATTGGGAACTGCCTCGCCTCAGATCATAAGACCAGCGGATAGTGAGGATAGCTGAGAAGATTATTAGAGTCTCTCTCCCCTCCATCATGGACATTCACATCACACGCTCCATCCGCAAAGCCACCAACATTGTGGATGACCGCACCCACCCCTCACATAATCTTTTCACTCTGGCATCTGGAAAAGCATTCAGGCCTCCACAACCAGACTCAGAAACATGGCGCCTGACTACTGAACTCTCAGGGACTGATCTGATACCACACACAACACACACACACACACAGCTATGTAATTATATCTTCGTGGGGACTCTCCATTCATTTCTATGGGGAAAACTGTAATCCCAACATGACAACTTTAACCCCTACCAACCCCTAACCTTAACATATGTAACCAAACCAAATACAAGACTTTTGGCATTTTTAGTTTTTTGACTGTATTTACAGATCTTTGTGAGTACCTGAAAATGCCCCCCAAAACATCAAAATAACGGGGTTTTTGTCACATTGTGGGGGACATTTGGTCCCCACAATGTAATATACACCTACTCCACACACACACACACACACACACACAGAGATTAGGTATTTGAATCTTTGTGGAGATTCTCCATTCATTTGTATGGGCGTAACCCCAATCCTAACTATGGCAACCTTAAACATTGCAGTAGTTACCAAGCAGTAACAGTAAGCAACCAAACAAAATGCAAGACTTTTTGAATTATTCATTTGACTGCATTCACAGAATTTAATAAAATTCAGTATCTTACTTTCGGGACCGAAAACATGTCCCTACAAAGTCAAAATAACATGTTTTTATAGCACTATGTACATAACCACCCACCCAAACGCGCGCACACACACACACACAAACAGGCCTACCTACAGTATACCCTCCATAGATTCCTGAATGAAATATCTGTAAAGCAGTTATTATGGCATGGCGTTTGGTTTGAACATGCAGTTTTTAAGAATATTGCGCTAATTCTAAACGAAAGACTGCACTAATTCTAAAATAGCTATATAAGAACTTTATTTACCATTAAATAAATTATAAATCAAACCAAAATTTAGTCTCTCAAAAAACTTGTATATGACATATCTTTGTTCACATTATGAGAAATTAAAAACACCAGGACACAGAATGTGAATAACAAGAACTATAGTGTTCTTTCTCAAAAGCGTACCTACCAACGTGGCTAAAATGCTAATTGCGTTCACCCAGCTGTGGAAAAAAAACAGCGGGGCACCCCAAACATCGCGGTATTACGCATTACCGTAATACTG